>NW_027325493.1:0-114493 GCF_036924035.1 Leuresthes tenuis | reverse complement strand
CTGTTTAAAAAAAGTCTGGGTCGTTTCCTTCACCATTTCCCACCATTGTGCATGTGTTTCGTAGAGGTCTTGAAGGGTCTGCCACTCTTTATAACATTCCCTGTACTGACTGACTATGATTTCATCCTCCAACAGGGAACAGTTGAGTTTCCACAGACCACTTCCTACCGTCACACCAGAAGGGGGTGAAAGGGTGCAGGAGAGCATAAGGTGGTCTGAAAAGAAAACAGGGGTTAATCTAACATCAGTGGGTGGGCAATCTCTAGTAAAGAAATAATCAATGCGAGAGGCTCTGGTGCCATCATGACTAAACCAGGTGAAGCCCTCCTCTCTGGGATGCATGGTTTTAAAACAGTCAGTAAGCTTAAAATCCCTGCATATGCCCTGAAGTAAAATCGAAGTCTTATCCACTTTAAAATCTACCCCTGCTCTTTTTCTATCTTTCCTGCTCAAGATACAGTTAAAATCCCCTCCTACAACTAAAGGTACTTGCCCTAGCATGTAAAGCTGTATATCTTCTAAAAGGTCATACCTTTCATTTTTTCCATTGAAACCATAAATATTTAAGAGGTTAAAGTCTTGCCCCATAAAATTCAAGTGTGCTAAAAGTGCCCGTCCGTCTCTCACCACTGTGCTACCTTTCACCAGAACATGCAGATTTTTAATTAGAATGGCCACACCATCATTTTTATTTTGATTTGAGCCACTCCATATCGATAAATGGGGCCACATTTCCTCCCATTGTCTATGGTTTTTTAAAAAAGGTAGTCCACATTCTTGTATTAAAAACACATCTGATTTTATGGAGTCTAAGAAGGATAAAATACTCTGGGCTCTTGTCTTTGATTTCACACTTCTCACATTTAGTGTTGAGAAGGTGAGAACCATTAAAAGCATAAAGGAAAGTAGGTATGTCATTTTCGTTTTTCTAAGTTATCAAAACAAATTACACACAGGTTATTTCTTGGGAAACTAGCTCTTCCTTCATTTCTTTAGGTGAAAAGTGAGTAGGGTGATCTATATTTCCTTTTCGGACTCTCGGTGTTGGCCTCTGACGCAATGTTGCATTTAACTTTGAGTCCCTGGGGGTTGATTGCAGAGCTGAAGTTAAAAAGGAGACCTCATTTGGTGAGTCGGAGGGGAAGACTCTAGGTTCTTCCACTGAAGAACTGTCTGAAAGGGACCTAACCCTTCCCCTCTTCTCTGATACCACTGGGGAATCAGAGGCTCAGATGCCGTCCTCTTCGGCTGTTGACCTTCGGGGAGGTGAGTATCTTCACTAGACTCACCTGTCTGCTCTTCCTCCTCATTTAGCGTAGCTCCACCCTCTGCCTGTGAATTCTCACAGACTTCAACACTGAGTGGTGAGGCCTCTACAGGCCCCTCCCCTTTTTGCTCCTCACTTCCAATCCAAGCTTTTGGCGGGAAGTTTGAATTTATTGGGTCAACCTCTTCACTTTGTTTACCAACTGCCACCTTTGGTCCTTCTCTTTGTTGGCTTGACTGTGGCTTTACCGTCTTTAATTTGTTGGCAAAAGATTTAGGGCAATCTCTGAAGAGGTGATTTAATTCTCCACAGAGATTACATTTCCTGCCATTTGGACACTCTCCAAAAGTTTGCCCAATTTCTCTGCTCTTCCCACATAACACCTTGGTACAAGCCTCAACCAGGTGCCCATGCTCACCACACTTGCGGCAGAACTTGGGCTGCCCCTGGTAGTGGATGTAACCTCGGTTTTCAAGGTGGCCAGAGTGTCGCCCAACCGCTGCACTGAGCACTCTTCAGCCCTTTTAAATGGTATAACTTTGCACTCCCGCACGCTCCAGCAAGCACCATTCAAGCAACAACTTTGCACTCCAGCTTCGAACATCGGCACAGTCGCAACAAGTAAGGCGACTCTACTCAGAGAAGTCACTCTGCACAGTAAGAAGATTTCTTTTGCACAGACAGAAAGGGCTTCACATGCAAAGGTAAAGCCTGCCAAAAATAGAAACAACTCATTAGTGCTGCTCTCCACAGAAATCTTTAGTAAAAGGCGAAAGACTTGTACGTTATGAAGAGAAACCAGAGTACGATTATCCGTCACTGCGGGAGCAGGGCATCAGGCTAGTTGGCATAGCCACCTTCCCCATGGTGAGCTTTGCTTGGTTGAGACGCTTGCTCCCCCCCCCCCCCCCCCTTGCTCCTCGGCTGACCAACTAGGAACAATCGGGCCCTATTCGATGGCTGCCTTGTCTTTTACTCTGTGCAAAAGACAAGGCAGCAACAAAAACACCACGAGAATCCCATATTGAGGCTTTGTTCTGATCGCTCATTCGGTGTCGCGTTTCTTTCAAGCAATTCTCCCGGTTAGCCCACACTCGGCTCGCTCCCATAGCCGTGTTAAAGTCTACTTCGCATTCACTCTCTTTTCTCAGCAGACTCTTGGGATTTCATCTATAAAATGAATTCCTTCACTCAAACTATGTGAAAACTGCTTTGTCCTTAATATTTACCATGTCTAGAAAGATTTAAACAAAAAAAACAACGTTGTACTTTGCAGTAAAAGAAAGAGCAAATCTAAAGTTTCAGGAATCCGAGAATAAGCTTACTTTCATGAGTTCTTCACGATTTCGGATTTTGCTATGAAATGAATTCCTTCACTCAAACTAAATTAAAACTGCTAAACCGCTAATCTGTTATATGTAAGGCAGATGTCAAATTCACCGAAATAGGATCAAAGGGTATTCGGCCAATCGAGCTGTAGCAGCTTCGGTAAAAGAGTATAAGTTGAAGAGTTTGTGAATAAAGGTGTGCGCACACATAGTGTGCTGTAAGAAAATAGGCAGGGAGCAATGCCGGCTGGGGTATATGTTCTTGTATGTTGTCTGACTGTTTGATTTGAATGTGTTGTGTAAGTGTCCTGTTGAATGTTACATATTTGGGCTTTGACACTTCACTGTGGTTGTTAACTGTGTGGTGTGTCCTGAAATGTTATATGTTTGGGCTGTGTGACATGCTTAATGCTTGTCAGTAGCTACCCACTTATTCATATATAGCAACTGACAACATAAGAAGTCCGGACATACTTTGATAGTAGTTGTAGAAGTATCCTTATTGATAATAGATCACTAATTCATAGTGATAGAACAGTAGATGAACAGGTGTTTGCACATGTCTCACGGAAATAAAATGGGTGTATGATTGCTGACGGCAGAGCAATACTGCCATACTTATGAGTTCTTGTGGCAAACTTTATTCAGTGTCTTGAAGTGTATACGCTGTTTCGCTGACTTGATTGTCACAAGAAACAAAGTGTGTTTGATAAGATCCGACCATTTTATTACGGGAGGATCAGTATGTATGGATTCTGATGTGACTGATAAACCCATTCGTATCTTAAGCATAATCTAATACGTGAGACAACGCCCTGGCACACGATAAAAAAAAAAAAAGAGAGAGCGGTTTTGTGTCCCCACAGTCCATAATGTAGAAAAGAGAGAAAAAAGCCTTTCTGATTTGGTGTGTGTGCTCATAGTGCAGAGTGTAGAGAAAAGAAAGCCGTTTTGGTGTCACGGGTGTTGTGACTTACACACACACATTTCTAAATTGAGAAAGGAAATTATTTTAGAGGAAGCACTAGAGTTTAGATCCCACATTTGTTGATAGGCATTCATTTATTTCCTCACTTCTGATGAAGTTTCAACAATAAACAACAAACTTTGTATTATGAGAAAGAACCAGACTCATTCTTCAGGAATCCGAAAATAAGCTCTATTTTATGAGTTATGCACGAATTCGGATTCTCCTATAAAAAGAATTCATTAACTCAAACCAAGTTAAGACTGCTTTGTCCTTCATATGTATTCATGTCTAATCAAGTTTCAACGATAAACAACGTTGTACTTTGTAGAATGAGAAAGAACTTCTTCAGCAATAAGCATCTCTCGACATATGACGAAATACAGATTTTGCTATAAAATTAATTCCTTCTATCAGCCTGACTTAAAACTGTTTGTCCTCCTTATTTATCCACTTCAAATCAAGTTTCAACAATTAAAAAAAATTTGTAGTTTGAGAAAGAACAACTTAATCTTCAGCAATCAGTATAAAAAGAGGTGCAAATGCCAACCATACATACCTAAAAGGTGGAGCGGAAGTATTCAGCTGCAAGTAGGAGTGAATGTTCGACCATAATTTGTAAAAAGTGGGTAAGAAAAGGTTCGAATGCCCGACTATATATTAACAAAAGCGGGAGGAGAGGTCTTCGGATGAGAGTGGGTGAGAATTTCCAACCATAATCTATAAAATACGGTGAAAAAAAATATGTGAATGCCTCATAGAACACTAAAAGCGGAAGTGTTCGGCTGCAAGAAGGTGTGAATGTCCGACTATATTTGGTGAAAAGCAGGTGAAGCAAGGTCTGAATGCCCAACCTTACATCATCAAAAGCGAGATCAGAGGTGTTTGGCTGCAAGAAGGCCATAGTTTGCCAAAAGCGGGTAAGGTGCGAATGTCCGACTAAATATCAACAAAATTTGGGGCGGAGGTCTTCGGATGCAAGTGGGTGTGAATGTCCGACTATATTTGGTGAAAAGCAGGTGAAGCAAGGTCTGAATGCCCAACCTTACATCATCAAAAGCGAGATCAGAGGTGTTTGGCTGCAAGAAGGCCATAGTTTGCCAAAAGCGGGTAAGGTGCGAATGACCGACTAAATATCAACAAAAGTGGGGCGGAGGTCTTCGGATGCAAGTGGGTGTGAATATCCCACCATACAAGTATGGTGGATAGGAAGCTGTGAATGGCCGACCATAGTAAAAGGCGGGTGAGAGAAGGTGCGAATGTCAAACCATACATCATCAAAACAGGGAGCGGAGGTGTTCTGCTGTAAGAAGGTGTGAATGTCCAACCATAGTTGGTAAAAAGCGGGTAAGAAAAGGTTAAAATACCCGACTGTACACAATCAATAGCAGGAGCGGAGTTGTTCGGCTACTAAAAGGTGTGAAAGTCCGACCATGGTTTGTAAAAAGCGGGTAAGAAAAGGTGCGAATGCCCGACAATGTATGATCAAAAGAGGGAGTGGAGGTTTTCGGCTGCAAGAAGGTCTGAATGTCCAACCATAATTTGTAAAAACCGGGGAAGAAAAGGCTCGAAAGCCCGACTATACACCATCAAAAGTGGGAGCGGAGGTGTTCAGCTGCAAGACGGTCTGAATGTCCATCAATAATTGCTAGAAAACATGAAAGAAAATTTTCGAATATCAAACTGCATATGATCATAAGCGGGAGAGGAGGTGTTCAGCTGCAAGAAGGTGTGAATGTCTACCCATAATTACTGAAAAATGGGTAAGAAAAGGTGCGAATGCCTAACCATACATCATCAAAAGAGGGAGCGGAGGTGTTCCGCTGTAAGACGGTGTGAATGTCCGACCATAGATGGTAAAAAGCGGGTAAGAAAAGGTTAAATTACCCGACTGTACACAATCAAAAGAGGGAGCGGAGTTGTTCAGCTAAGAGAAGGTGTGAAAGTCCGACCTTGGTTTGTAAAAAGCGGGTAAGAAAAGGTTCGTATGCCCGAATATACACCATCAAAAGCGGAAGCGGAGGTGTTCGGCTGCAAGATATTGTGAACGTCCGACCAAAGTTTGTAAAAAGCAGTTAAGAAAAGGTTCAAATATCTAACCAAACATAATCAAAAGCGGGAGCAGAGCTGTTCGACTGGAAGTAGGTGTGAATGTCAGATCATAATTTGCAAAAAGCTGATGAGAAAGGGTGAGAATGCCCAACTATACACCATCAAATGCGGTAGCGGAGTTATTTGGCTGTGAGTAGTTGTGAATCTCCAACCATAATTGCTGAAAAATGTGTTAGAAAAGGTAAAAATGCCGGTCCATACATCATCAAAATCGGGAGAGGTGGTGTTCAGCTGCAAGAAGGTCTAAATGTCCATCAATAATTGCTAGAAAACATGAAAGAAAATTTTCGAAAATCAAACCACACATGATCATAAGTGGGAGAGGAGGTGTTCAGCTGCAAGAAGGTGTGAATGTCCACCCATAATACCTGAAAAATGGGTAAAAAAAAGGTGCGAATGCCCAACCATACATCATCAAAAGCAGGAGTGCATGTGTTCGGCTACAAGAAGGTGTGAACGTCCAACCAAAGTTTGTAAAAAGCAGTTAAGAAAAGGTTCGAATATCCAACCAAACATAATCAAAAGCGGGAGCAGAGCTGTTCGACTGCAAGTAGGTGTGAATGTCAGATCATAATTTGCAAAAAGCTGATGAGAAAGGGTGAGAAATCCCGACTATACACCATCAAATGCGGTAGCGGAGTTGTTCGGCTGTGAGTAGGTGTGATTCTCCAACCATAATTGCTGAAAAATGTGTTAGAATAGGTAAGAATGCCGGTCCATACATCATCAAAAGCGGGAGAGGTGGTGTTCGGCTGCAAGTAGGTGTGAATGTCCATTAATAATTGCTTTAAAACATGAAGGAAAATTTTCGAATATCAAACCTTACATGATCATTAGCGGGAGAGGAGGTGTTCAGCTGCAAGAAGGTGTGAATGTCCAGCCATAATTACTCACAAACGGGTAAGAAAAGGTACTATTGCCAGACCATATATGATCAAAACAGGGAGCGGAGGTGGTTCAGCTGCAAGAAGGTTTGAATGTCCAACTAAAGTTTGTAAAAAGCGGGTAAGACAAGGTGTGAATGCCCGACAATGTATGATCAAAAGAGGAGCGGAGGTTTTCGGCTGCAAGAAGGTCTGAATGTCCACCCATAATTACTGAAAAATGGGTAAGAAAAGGTGCGAAAGCCCAACCGCACATGATCATAAGTGGATGAGAAGGTGTTCGACTGCAAGTAGGTGTGAATGTAAGATCATAATTTGTAAAAAGCGGGTAAGAAAAGGTAAGAATGCCCAACCATAAATTATCAAAAGCGGCAGCAGAGTTTCGGCTGGTATTTATCAATGTCTAGATAGATTTCAACAAAAAACAACGTTGTACTTTGCAGTAAAAGAAAGTGCAAATCAAAAGTTTTAGGAATCCGAGAATAAGCTTATTTTCATGAGTTCTGCACGATTTCGGATTTTATGTATAAAATGAATTTCTTCACGCAAACTAAGTTAACACTGCTTTGTCCTTCATATGTACCCATTTCTACATATATTTCAAGCATAAACTTCCTCATATTACCCTGAATGAGAAAGAGCCACACTTGTGATTAAGCCATACCTCCCTTTTGAGGAGTTCTGCATGATTTGGGATTTTATCTATAAAATTAATTCCTTCACTCAAACTATGTTAAAACGGCTTTTACCTTCATATTTATCAATGTCTCGATAGATTTAAACAAAAAAACAACGTTGTACTTTGCAATAAAAGAAAGAGCAAATCAAAAGTTTTAGGAATCCGAGAATAAGCTTATTTTCATGTGTTCTGCACGATATCGGATTTTATGTATAAAATGAATTCATTCACTCAAACCAAGTTAAAACTGCTTTTTCCTTCATATTTATCAATGTCTAGATCGACTTCAACAAAGAACAACATTGTATTTTGCAGTAGAAGAAAGAGCAACACTGAAGGATCAGGAATCCGAGAATAAGCTTCTTTTCATACGTTCTGCATGATTTGGGATTTTATGTATAAAATGAATTCCTTCACTCAAACTAAGTTAACACTGCTTTGTCCTTCATATGTACCCATTTCTACATATATTTCAAGCATAAACTTCCTCATACTACCCTGAATGAGAAAGAACCACACTTGTGATTAAGCCATACGCCCCTTTTGAGGAGTTCTGCATGATTTGGGATTTTATCTATAAAATCAATTCCTTCACTCAAACTATGTTAAAACGGCTTTTACCTTCATATTTATCAATGTCTCGATAGATTTAAACAAAAAAACAACGTTGTACTTTGCAGTAAAAGAAAGAGCCGATCAAAAGTTTTAGGAATCCGAGAATAAGCTTATTTTCATGAGTTCTGCACGATTTCGGATTTTATGTATAAAATGAATTCATTCACTCAAACCAAGTTAAAACTGCTTTTTCCTTCATATTTATCAATGTCTAGATCGACTTCAACAAAGAACAACATTGTATTTTGCAGTAGAAGAAAGAACAAAACTGAAGGATCAGGAATCCGAGAATAAGCTTATTTTCTTATGGGCAAGTGGGAACTGCTTTGTCCTTCATATTTATCAATGTGTAGATGGATTTCAACTTCTTCTACTGCAAAGTCCAATGTTTTTCTTTGTTGAAGTCGATCTAGACATTGATGAATATGGAAGGACAAAGCAGTTTTAACTTGGTTTGAGCAAAGCAATTCATTTTATAGCAAAATCCGAAATCGTGCAGAACTCATGAAAGCAGGCTTATACTCGGATTCCTGAAACTTTAGATTTGCTCTTTCTTTTACTGCAAAGTACAACGTTGTTTTTTTGTTTAAATATTTCTAGACATGGTAAATATGAAGGACAAATCAGTTTTAACATAGTTTGAGTGAAGTAATGCATTTTATAAGCAAAATCCCAAATCATGCAGAACTCACGAAATGCTTTTTCTCGCTTTTCACTGCTTTTTACAAACTTTGGTCGGACGTTCACACCTTCTTGCATCCGAACACCTCCGCTTCCGCTTTTGATGATGTATGTATATACCATTGTTCACCCACTTATGATCATGTGCGGTTTGATTTTCGAAAAGTTTCTTTCATGTTTTCTAGCAATTATTGATGGACATGTAGACCTTCTTGCAGCTGAACACCTCCGCTCCCGCTTTTGATCATACATTGTCAGGCATTCGCACCTTGTCTTACCCACTTTTTACAAACTTTAGTTGAACAGTCACACCTTTTTGCAGCCGAACACCACCTCTACCGCTTTTGATGATGTATGGTCCAGCATTCTTACCTTTTCTAACACATTCTTCAGCAATTATGGTCGGACATTCACACCTACTCAGAGCCGAACACCTCCGCTCCCGCATTTGATGGTCTATAGTCGGGCATTCTACAGCGGAAAAGACTCATTCTTATGTTTGGTTGGATATTCAAACCTTTTCTTAACTGCTTTTTACAAACTTTGGGCGGACGTTCACAATATCTTGCAGCCGAACACCTCCGCTTCCGCTTTTGATGGTGTATATTCGGGCATACGAACCTTTTCTTACCCGCTTTTTACAAACCAAGGTCGGACTTTCACACCTTCTCTTAGCTGAACAACTCCGCTCCCTCTTTTGATTGTGTACAGTCGGGTAATTTAACCTTTTCTTACCCGCTTTTTACCATCTATGGTCAGACATTCACACCGTCTTACAGCGGAACACCTCCGCTCCCTCTTTTGATGATGTATGGTTAGGCATTCGCACCTTTTCTTACCCATTTTTCAGTAATTATGGGTAGACATTCACACCTTCTTGCAGCTGAACACCTCCTCTCCTGCTTATGATCATGTGCAGTTTGATATTCGAAAATTTTCTTTCATGTTTTCTAGCAATTATTGATGGACATTCAGACCGTCTTGAAGCTGAACACCTCCGCTCCCACTTTTGATGGTGTATAGTCGGGCTTTCGAGCCTTTTCTTCCCCGGTTTTTACAAATTATGGTTGGACATTCAGACCTTCTTGCAGCCGAAAACCTCCACTCCCTCTTTTGATCATACATTGTCGGGCATTCGCACCTTTTCTTACCCGCTTTTTACAAACCATGGTCGGACTTTCACACCTTCTTGTAGCCGAACAACTCCGCTCCCGCTATTGATTGTGTACAGTCGGGTATGTTAACCTTTTCTTACCCGCTTTTTACCAACTATGGTTGGACATTCACACCTTCTTACAGCAGAACACCTCCGCTCCCTGTTTTGATTATGTATGGTTTGACATTCGCACCTTCTCTCACCCGCCTTTTACTATGGTCGGCCATTCACAGCTTCCTCTCCACCATACTTGTATGGTGGGATATTCACACCCACTTGCATCCGAAGACCTCCGCCCCCACTTTTGTTGATATTTAGTCGGTCATTCGCACCTTACCCGCTTTTGGCAAACTATGGCCTTCTTGCAGCCAAACACCTCTGATCTCGCTTTTGATGATGTAAGGTTGGGCATTCAGACCTTGCTTCACCTGCTTTTCACCAAATATAGTCGGACATTCACACCCACTTGCATCCGAAGATCTCCGCCCCAAATTTTGTTGATATTTAGTCGGACATTCGCACCTTACCCGCTTTTGGCAAACTATGGCCTTCTTGCAGCCAAACACCTCTGATCTCGCTTTTGATGATGTAAGGTTGGGCATTCAGACCTTGCTTCACCTGCTTTTCACCAAATATAGTCGGACATTCACACCTTCTTGCAGCCGAACACTTCCGCTCCACCTTTTAGTGTTCTATCACACCTTTTTTTCACCGCATTTTATACATTATGGTTGGAAATTTTCAACCACTCTCATCCGAAGACCTCTCCTCCCGCTTTTGTTAATATATTTGAACTTTAGTCGGACATTCAAACCTTCTTGCAGCTGAACCACCTCCGCTCCCTGTTTTGATCATATATGGTCTGGCAATACTACCTTTTCTTACCCGTTTTTGAGTAATTATGGCTGGACATTCACACCTACTTGCAGCCGAACACAACCTCTCTCGCTTTTGATGATGTATGGACCGGCATTCTTACCTTTTCTAACACATTTTTCAGCAATTATGGTCGGAGATTCACACCTACTCACAGCCGAACAACTCCGCTACCGCATTTGATGGTGTATAGTCGGGCATTCTCACCCTTTCTCATCAGCTTTTTGCAAATTATGATCTGACATTCACACCTACTTGCAGTCGAACAGCTCTGCTCCCGCTTTTGATTATGTATGGTTGGATATTCGAACCTTTTCTTAACTGCTTTTTACAAACTTTGGTTGGACGTTCACACCTTCTTGTAGCCGAACACATGCACTCCTGCTTTTGATGATGTATGGTTGGGCATTCGCACCTTTTTTTTACCCATTTTTCAGGTATTATGGGTGGACATTCACACCTTCTTGCAGCTGAACACCTCCTCTCCCACTTATGATCATGTGTGGTTTGATTTTCGAAAATTTTCTTTCATGTTTTCTAGCAATTATTGATGGACATTTAGACCTTCTTGCAGCTGAACACCACCTCTCCCGATTTTGATTATGTATGGACCGGCATTTTTACCTTTTCGAACACATTTCTAAATTGAGAAAGGAAATTATTTTAGAGGAAGCACTAGAGTTTAGATCCCACATTTGTTGATAGGCATTCATTTATTTCTTCACTTCTGATAAAAATGATAAGACTGACCTAAAGAATTGGAGGCCCATCACACTTTTAAACTTTGACTGTAAACTTTTTAGCAAGGTTTTAACGACACGGATGTCCTCTGTTTTAGAGGAGGTAATTCACCCAGACCAGGCTTGTGCCATCTCAGAGAGACAACTCACCGACAGCCTCGTACTGATTCGAGACATCATTGATTACGCTAGAGACAGAAACACCCGGCTTGTCATCTTAAATTTAGACTTTGAAAAAGCTTTTGATCGGGTCTCTCATCAATATCTCTTTCAGGTGTTGCAGCCATCGAATAGGGCCCGATTGTTCCTACTTGGTGAGATTTGCTTGGTTGAGACGCTTGCTCCCCCCCCTTGCTCCTCGGCTGACCAAGTAGGAACAATCGGGCCCTATTCGATGGCTGCCTTGTCTTTTACTCTGTGCAAAAGACAAGGCAGCCACAAACACCACGGGAACACCGTATTGAGGCTTTGTTCTGACCACTCATTCGGTGTCGCGTTTCTTTCAAGCAATTCTCCCGGTTAGCCCACACTCGGCTCGCTCCCAGAGCTGTGTTAAAGTCTACTTCGCATTCACTCTCTTTTCTCAGCAGATTAAAAGAAAGTTTCATCTTGGGCTCCCTGAAACTTCCATCCTGCACCGCTGTTTGCTTTATCACAAGAGCAGAGAAGAGCGCACCGTTCCCAGCGGCACTGCAGTACTGGGTCGATGCTTGGAGTGAACGGAGCAAGCTTCTTTTTCAACTCCTATTCTTAAAAATCCATTTAATATGTAGTCCTCGTATAGAGGACATATTAAACTGATAAGAACAGATACTACACTTGATCTTAGCCAAAAGGCCGAGAAGCGATAACTGTCCACTGTTTCAGGTCCGAGGGCCCTTGCTGGCACAATGCGCACTTGTAGCAGTGTTCTTTTTATGGCCATAGGTGGCCAGAGTGTCACGTTGCACCTCCGCCCATCCGCTGCACTGAGCACTCTTCAGCCCTTTTAAATGGTATAACTTTGCACTCCCGCATGCTCCAGCAAGCACCATTCAAGCAACAACTTTGCACTCCAGCTTCGAACATCGGCACAATCGCAACAAGTAAGGCGACTCTACTCAGAGAAGTCACTCTGCACAGTAACAAGATTTCTTTTGCACAGACAGAAAGGGCTTCACCCGCAAAGGTAAAGCCTGCCAAAAATAGAAACAACTCATTAGTGCTGCTCTCCACGAAAGTCTTTAGTAAAAGGCGAAAGACTTGTATGTTATGAAGAGAAACCAGAGTACGATTATCCGTCACTGCGGGAGCAGGGCATCAGGCTAGTTGCCATAGCCACCTTCCCCATGGTGAGCGTTGCTTGGTTGAAACGCTTGCCCCTGTGCAATCGACAAGGCAGCAACAAAAACACCACGGGAACACCGTATTGAGGCTTTGTTCTGACCGCTCATTCGGTGTCGCGTTTCTTTCAAGCAATTCTCCCGGTTAGCCCACACTCGGCTCGCTCCCAGAGCCGTGTTAAAGTCTACTTCGCATTCACTCTCTTTTCTCAGCAGACTCTTGGGATTTTATCTATTAAATGAATTCCTTCACTCAAACTATGTTAAAACTGCTTTGTCCTTCATATTTACCATGTCTAGAAAGATTTAAACAAAAAAAAACAACGTTGTACTTTGCAGTAAAAGAAAGAGCAAATCTAAAGTTTCAGGAATCCGAGAATAAGCTTACTTTCATGAGTTCTTCACGATTTCGGATTTTGCTATAAAATGAATTCCTTCACTCAAACTAAATTAAAACTGCTAAACCGCTAATCTGTTACATGTAAGGCAGATGTCAAATTCACCGAAATAGGATCTAAGGGTATTCGGCCAATCGAGCTGTAGCAGCTTTGGTAAAAGAGTATAAGTTGAAGAGTTTGTGAATAAAGGTGTGCGCACACATAGTGAGCTGTAGGAAAATAGGCAGGGAACAATGCCGGCTGGGGTATGTGTTCTTGTATGTTGTCTGACTGTTTGATTTGAATGTGTTGTGTAAGTGTCCTGTTGAATGTTACATGTTTGGGCTTTGACACTTCACTGTGGTTGTTAACTGTGTGGTGTGTCCTGAAATGTTATATGTTTGGGCTGTGTGACATGCTTAATGCTTGTCAGTAGCTACCCACTTATTCATATATAGCAACTGACAACATAAGAAGTCTGGACATACTTTGATAGTAGTTGTAGAAGTATCCTTATTGATAATAGATAACCTAATTCATAGTGATAGAACAGTAGATGAACAGGTGCCTGCACATGTCTCACGAAAATAAAATGGGTGTATGATTGCTGACGGCAGAGCAATACTGCCAAACTTATGAGTTCTTGTGGCAAACTTGATTCAGTGTCTTGACGTGTATACGCTGTTTCGCTGACTTGATTGTCACAAGAAACAAAGTGTGTTTGATAAGATCCGACCATTTTATTACGGGAGGATCAGTATGTATGGATTCTGATGTGACTGATAAACCCATTCGTATCGTAAGCATAATCTAATACGTGAGACAACGCCCTGGCACACAATCAAAAAAAAAAAAGAGAGAGCGGTTTTGTGTCCCCACAGTCCATAATGTAGAAAAGAGAGAAAAAAGCCTTTCTGATTTGGTGTGTGTGCTCACAGTGCAGAGTGTAGAGAAAAGAGAGAAAAGAAAGCCGTTTTGGTGTCACGGGTGTTGTGACTTACACACACACATTTCTAAATTGAGAAAGGAAATTATTTTAGAGGAAGCACTAGAGTTTAGATCCCACATTTGTTGATAGGCATTCATTTATTTCTTCACTTCTGATGAAGTTTCAACAATAAACAACAAACTTTGTATTATGAGAAAGAACCAGACTCATTCTTCAGGAGTCCGAAAATAAGCTCTATTTTACGAGTTATGCACGAATTCGGATTCTCCTATAAAACGAATTCCTTAACTCTAACCAAGTTAAGACTGCTTTGTCCTTCATATTTATTCATGTCTAATCAAGTTTCAACGATAAACAACGTTGTACTTTGTAGAATGAGAAAGAACTTCTTCAGCAATAAGCATCTCACGACATATGACGAAATACAGATTTTGCTATAAAATTAATTCCTTCTATCAGCCTGACTTAAAACTGTTTGTCCTCCTTATTTATCCACTTCAAATCAAGTTTCAACAATTAAAAAAATGTTGTAGTTTGAGAAAAAACAACTTAATCTTAAGCAATCATTATAAAAAGAGGGTAAGAAAAGGTGCAAATGCCAACCATACATCACTAAAAGGTGGAGCGGAAGTATTCGGCTGCAAGTAGGTGTGAATGTTCGACCATAATTTGTAAAAAGCGGGTAAGAAAAGGTTCGAATGCCCGACTATATATTAACAAAAGTGGGAGGAGAGGTCTTCGGATGAGAGTGGGTGAGAATTTCCAACCATAATCTATAAAATGCGGTGGAAAAAAAAGGTGTGAATACCCCATAGAACACTAAAAGGTGAAGCGGAGGTTTTCAGCTGCAAGGTCTGAATGTCCAACCATAATTTGTAAAAACCGGGGAAGAAAAGGCTCGAAAGCCCGACTATACACCATCAAAAGCGGGAGCGGAGCTGTTCGGCTGCAAGTAGGTGTGAATGTTCGACCAAAATTTGTAAAAAGCGGGTAAGAAAAGGTTCGAATGCCCGACTATATATTAACAAAAGCAGGAAGAGAGGTCTTCGGATAAGAGTGGGTGAGAATTTCCAACCATAATCTATAAAATGCGGTGAAAAAAAAGGTGTGAATACCCCATAGAACACTAAAAGGTGGAGCAGAAGTGTTCGGCTGCAAGAAGGTGTGACTGTTCGACTATATTTGGTGAAAAGCAGGTGAAGCAAGGTCTGAATGCCCAACCTTACATCATCAAAAACGAGATCAGAGGTGTTTGGCTGCAAGAAGGCCATAGTTTGCCAAAAGCGGGTAAGCTGCGAATGACCGACTAAATATCAACAAAAGTGGGGGCGGAGGTCTTCGGATGCAAGTGGGTGTGAATATCCCACCATACAAGTATGGTGGAGAGGAAGCTGTGAATGGCCGACCATAGTAAAAAGCGGGTGAGAAAAGGTGCGAATGTCCAATCATACATGATCAAAACAGGGAGCGGAGGTGTTTGGCTGCGACAAGGTGTGTATGTCCACCCATAATTAATGAAAAGCGGGCAACAAGTAGGTTTGAATACCCATCATCAAAAGCAGGAGTGGATGTGTTCGGCTACAAGAAGGTTTGAATGTCTGACCATAGTTTGTAAAAAGCGGGTAAGAAAAGGTTCGAGTGCCCGAACATACACCATCAAAAGAGGGAGCGGAGGTGTTCCGTTGTAAGACGGTGTGAATGTCCAACAATAGTTGGTAAAAAGCGGGTAAGAAAAGGTTAAAATACCCGACTGTACACAATCAATAGCGGGAGCGGAGTTGTTCGGCTACAAGAAGGTGTGAAAGTCCGACCATGGTTTGTAAAAAGCGGGTAAGAAAAGTTGCGAATGCCTGACAATGTATGATCAAAAGAGGGAGTGGAGGTTATCGGCTGCAAGAAGGTCTGAATGTCCAACCATAATTTGTAAAAACCGGGGAAGAAAAGGCTCGAAAGCCCGACTATACACCATCAAAAGTGGGAGCGGAGGTGTTCAGCTTCAAGACGGTCTGAATGTCCATCAATAATTGCTAGAAAACATGAGAGAAAATTTTCGAATATCAAACTGCACATGATCATAAGCAGGAGAGGAGGTGTTCAGCTGCAAGAAGGTTTGAATGTCTACCCATAATTACTGAAAAATGGGTAAGAAAAGGTGCGAATGCCTAACCATACATCATCAAAAGAGGGAGCGGAGGTGTTCCGCTGTAAGACGGTGTGAATGTCCGACCATAGATGGTAAAAAGCGGGTAAGAAAAGGTTAAATTACCCGACTGTACACAATCAAAAGAGGGAGCGGAGTTGTTCAGCTAAGAGAAGGTGTGAAAGTCCGACCTTGGTTTGTAAAAAGCGGGTAAGAAAAGGTTCGTATGCCCGAATATACACCATCAAAAGCGGAAGCGGAGGTGTTCGGCTGCAAGATATTGTGAACGTCCGACCAAAGTTTGTAAAAAGCAGTTAAGAAAAGGTTTGAATATCTAACCAAACATAAGAATGAGTCTTTTCCGCTGTAGAATGCCCGACTATAGACCATCAAATGCGGGAGCCGAGGTGTTCGGCTCTGAGTAGGTGTGAATGTCCGACCATAATTGCTGAAGAATGTGTTAGAAAAGGTAAGAATGCTGGACCATACATCATCAAAAGCGGTAGAGGTGGTGTTCGGCTGCAAAAAGGTGTGACTGGTCGACTAAAGTTTGTAAAAAGTGGGTAAGACAAGGTGCGAATGCCTGACAATGTATGATCAAAAGCGGGAGCGGAGGTGTACAGCTGCAAGAAGGTCTACATGTCCATCAATAATTGCTAGAAAACATGAAAGAAACTTTTCAAAAATCAAACCGCACATGATCATAAGTGGGATAGGAGGTGTTCAGCTAAAAGGTGTGAATGTCCACCCATAATTCCTGAAAAATGGGCAAAAAAAAGGTGTGAATGCCCAACCATACATCATCAAAAGCAGGAGTGGAAGTGTTCGGCTACAAGAAGGTGTGAACGTCCAACCAAAATATGTAAAAAGAAGTTAAGAAAAGGTTCGAATATCCAACCAAACATAATCAAAAGCGGGAGCAGAGCTGTTCGACTGCAAGTAGGTGTGAATGTCAGATCATAATTTGCAAAAAGCTGATGAGAAAGGGTGAGAATGCCCGACTATACATCATCAAATGCCGGAGCGGAGTTGTTCGGCTGTGAGTAGGTGTGAATCTCCGACCATAATTGCTGAAAAATGTGTTAGAAAAGGTAAAAATGCCGGTCCATACATCATCAAAAGCGAGAGAGGTTGTGTTCGGCTGCTAGTAGGTGTGAATGTCCAGCCATAATTACTCACAAACGGGTAAGAAAAGGTAGTATTGCCAGACCATATATGATCAAAACAGGGAGCGGAGGTGGTTCAGCTGCAAGAAGGTTTGAATGTCAAACTAAAGTTCAAATATATTAACAAAAGCGGGAGGAGAGGTCTTCGGATGAAAGTGGTTGAAAATTTCAAACCATAATGTATAAAATGCGGTGAAAAAAAAGGTGTGATAGAACACTAAAAGGTGGAGCCGAAGTGTTCGGCTGTAAGAAGGTGTGAATGTCCGACTATATTTGGTGAAAAGCAGGTGAAGCAAGGTCTGAATGCCCAACCTTACATCATCAAAAGCAAGATCAGAGTTGTTTGGCTGCAAGAAGGCCATAGTTTGCCAAAAGCGGGTAAGGTGCGAATGTCCGACTAAATATCAACAAAATTTGGGGCGGAGGTTTTCGGATGCAAGTGGGTGTGAATATCCCACCATACAAGTATGGTGGAGAGGAAGCTGTGAATAGCCGACCATAGTTTGGAAAAAGCGGGTAAGAAAAGGTTTGAATGCCCGAACATACACCATCAAAAGAGGGAGCGGAGGTGTTCCGCTGTACGAAGGTGTGAATGTCGGACCATACTTGGTAAAAAGCGGGTAAGAAAAGGTTAAAATACCCGACTGTACACAATCAATAGCGGGAGCGGATGTGTTCGGCTACAAGAAGGTGTGACAGTCCGACCATGGTTTGTAAAAAGCGGGTAAGAAAAGGTGCAAATGTCCGACAATGTATGATCAAAAGAGAGAGCGGAGGTTTTCGGATACACGAAGGTTTGAATGTCCTACCATAGTTTGTAAATAGCGGGTAAGAAAAGGTTCGAATGCCCGACTATACACCATAAAAAGCGGGAGCGGAGGTGTTCCGCTGTAAGACGGTGTGAATGTCCGACCATAGTTGGTAAAAAGCGGGTAAGAAAAGGTTAAAATACCCGACTGTACACAATCAATAGCGGGAGCGGAGTTGTTCGGCTACAAGAAGGTGTGAAAGTCCAACCATGGTTTGTAAAAAGCAGTTAAGAAAAGGTTCGAATATCCAACCAAACATAATCAAAAGCGGGAGCAGAGCTGTTCGACTGCAAGTAGGTGTGAATGTCCAGCCATAATTACTCACAAACGGGGGAAGAAAAGGTAGTATTGCCAGACCATACATGATCAAAACAGGGAGCGGAGGTTCAGCTGCAAGGTGTGAATGTCTGACTATAGTTTGTAAAAAGCGGGTAAGACAAGGTGCGAATGCCCAACAATGTATGATCAAAAGAGAGAGCGGAGGTGTTCGGCTGCAAGGTCTGAATGTCCAACCATAATTTGTAAAAACCGGGTAAGAAAAGGCTCGAAAGCCCGACTATACATCATCAAAAGCGGGAGCGGAGGTGTTCAGCTGCAAGAAGGTGTGAATGTTCGACTAAAGTTTGTAAAAAGCTGGTAAGACAAGGAGCGATGTCCCGACATTGTATGATCAAAAGCGGGAGCGGAGTTTCCAGCTGTGAGTAGGTGTGAATGTCCGACCATAATTGCTGAAAAATGTGTTAGAAAAGGTAAGAATACTGGACCACACATCATCAAAAGCGGGAGAGGTGGTGTTCGGCTGCAAGAAGGTGTGAAAGTCCGACAATGGTTTGTAAAAAGCGGGTAAAAAAAGGTTCGAATGCCCGAATATACATCATCAAAAGCGGAAGCGGAGGTGTTCGGATGCAAGAAGGTGTGAACGTCCGACCAAAGTTTGTAAAAAGCAGTGAAAAGCGAGAAAAAGCATTTCGTGAGTTCTGCATGATTTGGGATTTTGCTTATAAAATGCATTACTTCACTCAAACTATGTTAAAACTGATTTGTCCTTCATATTTACCATATCTAGAAATATTTAAACAAAAAAACAACGTTGTACTTTGCAGTAAAAGAAAGAGCAAATCTAAAGTTTCAGGAATCCGAGTATAAGCCTGCTTTCATGAGTTCTGCACGATTTCGGATTTTGCTATAAAATGAATTGCTTTGCTCAAACCAAGTTAAAACTGCTTTGTCCTTCCATATTCATCAATGTCTAGATCGACTTCAACAAAGAAAAACATTGGACTTTGCAGTAGAAGAAGTTGAAATCCATCTACACATTGATAAATATGAAGGACAAAGCAGTTCCCACTTGCCCATAAGAAAATAAGCTTATTCTCGGATTCCCGATCCTTCAGTGTTGCTCTTTCTTCTACTGCAAAATACAATGTTGTTCTTTGTTGAAGTCGATCTAGACATTGATAAACATGAAGGATCATGTTTAACTTGGTTTGAGTGAATTAATTCATTTTATACATAAAATCCGAAATCGTGCAGAACTCATGAAAGTAAGCTTATTCTCGGATTCCTAAAACTTTTGATTGGCTCTTTCTTTTACTGCAAAGTACAACGTTGTTTTTTTGTTTAAATCTATCGAGACATTGATAAATATGAAGGTAAAAGCCGTTTTAACATAGTTTGAGTGAAGGAATTGATTTTATAGATAAAATCCCAAATCATGCAGAACTCCTCAAAAGGGGCGTATGGCTTAATCACAAGTTTGGTTCTTTCTCATTCAGGGTAGTATGAGGAAGTTTATGCTTGAAATATATGTAGAAATGGGTACATATGAAATACAAAGCAGTGTTAACTTAGTTTGAGTGAAGGAATTCATTTTATACATAAAATCCCAAGTCACGCAGAACGTATGAAAAGAAGCTTATTCTGGGATTCCTGATCCTTCAGTTTTGCTCTTTCTTCTACTGCAAAATACAATGTTCTTCTTTGTTGAAGTCGATCTAGACATTGATAAATATGAAGGAAAAAGCAGTTTTAACTTGGTTTGAGTGAATGAATTCATTTTATACATAAAATCCGAAATCATGCAGAACTCATGAAAATAAGCTTATTCTCGGATTCCTAAAACTTTTGATTTGCTCTTTCTTTTATTGCAAAGTACAACGTTGTTTTTTTGTTTAAATCTATCGAGACATTGATAAATATGAAGGCAAAAGCCGTTTTAACATAGTTTGAGTGAAGGAATTAATTTCATAGATAAAATCCCAAATCATGCAGAACTCCTCAAAAGGGAGGTATGGCTTAATCACAAGTGTGGCTCTTTCTCATTCAGGGTAATATGAGGAAGTTTATGCTTGAAATATATGTAGAAATGGGTACATATGAAGGACAAAGCAGTGTTAACTTAGTTTGCGTGAAGAAATTCATTTTATACATAAAATCCGAAATCGTGCAGAACTCATGAAAATAAGCTTATTCTCGGATTCCTAAAACTTTTGATTTGCACTTTCTTTTACTGCAAAGTACAACGTTGTTTTTTGTTGAAATCTATCTAGACATTGATAAATACCAGCCGAAACTCTGCTGCCGCTTTTGATAATTTATGGTTGGGCATTCTTACCTTTTCTTACCCGCTTTTTACAAATTATGAACTTACATTCACACCTACTTGCAGTCGAACACCTTCTCATGTGCGGTTGGGCTTTCGCACCTTTTCTTACCCATTTTTCAGTAATTATGGGTGGACATTCAGACCTTCTTGCAGCCGAAAACCTCCGCTCCTCTTTTGATCATACATTGTCGGGCATTCACACCTTGTCTTACCCGCTTTTTACAAACTTTAGTCGGACATTCAAACCTTCTTGCAGCTGAACCACCTCCGCTCCCTGTTTTGATCATATATGGTCTCGCAATAGTACCTTTTCTTACCCGTTTGTGAGTAATTATGGCTGGACATTCACACCTTCTTGCAGCCGAACACAACCTCTCCCGCTTTTGATGATATATGGTCCGGCATTCTAGTCTTTTCTAACACATTTTTCAGCAATTATGGTTGGACATTCACACCTACTCACAGACGAACACCTCCGCTCCCACATTTGATAGTGTATAGTCGGGCATTCTCACCCTTTCTCATCAGCTTTTTGCAAATTATGATCTGATATTCACACCTACTTGCAGTCGAACAGCTCTGCTCCCGCTTTTGATTATGTTTGGTTAGATATTCGAACCTTTTCTTAACTGCTTTTTACAAACTTTGGTCGGACGTTCACAATATCTTGCAGCCGAACACCTCCGCTTCCGCTTTTGATGGTGTATAGTCGGGCATTCGAACCTTCTCTTACCCGCTTTTTACAAACCATGGTTGGACTTTCATACCTTCTTGTAGCTGAACAACTCCACTCCTGCTTTTGATGATTTATGGTTGGACATTCGCATCTTTTCCTACCCATTTTTCAGTAATTATGGGTGGATATTCACATCTTCTTGCAGCTGAACACCTCCTCTCCCGCTAATGATCATGTAAGGTTTGATATTCGAAAATTTTCTTTCATGTTTTAAAGCAATTATTAATGGACATTCACACCTACTTGCAGCCGAACACCACCTCTCCCGCTTTTGATGATGTATGGACCGGCATTCTTACCTTTTCTAACACATTTTTCAGCAATTATGGTTGGAGAATCACACCTACTCACAGCCTAACAACTCCGCTACCGCATTTGATGGTGTATAGTCGGGATTTCTCACCCTTTCTCATCAGCTTTTTGCAAATTATTCTCTGACATTCACACCTACTTGCAGTCGAACAGCTCTGCTCCCGCTTTTGATTAAGTTTGGTTAGATATTCGAACCTTTTCTTAACTGCTTTTTTACAAACTTTGGTCGGACGTTCGCACCTTCTTGCAGCCGAACACCTCCGCTCCCTCTTTTGTTGGTGTATGTTCGGGCATTCTAACCTTTTCTTACCCGCTTTTTACAAACCAGGGTCGGACTTTCACGACTTTTAGTAGCCGAACAACTCCGCTCCCGCTATTGATTGTGTACAGTCGGGTATTTTAACCTTTTCTTACCCGTTTTTTACCAACTATGGTCGGACATTCACACCTTCGTACAGCGGAACACCTCCGCTCCCTCTTTTGATGGTGTATGTTCGGGTATTCAAACCTTTTCTTACCCGCTTTTTCCAAACTATGGTCGGCTATTCACAGCTTCCTCTCCACCATACTTGTATGGTTGGATATTCACACCCACTTGCATCCGAAGACCTCTGCCCCAAATTTTGTTGATATTTAGTCGGACATTCGCACCTTACCCGCTTTTGGCAAACTATGGCCTTCTTGCAGCCAAACACCTCTGATCTCGCTTTTGATGATGTAAGGTTGGGCATTCAGACCTTGCTTCACCTGCTTTTCACCAAATATAGTCGGATATTCACACCTTCTTGCAGCCGAACACTTCCGCTCCACCTTTTAGTGTTCTATCACACCTTTTTTTCACCGCATTTTATCCATTATGGTTGGAAATTTTCAACCACTCTCATCCGAAGACCTCTCCTCCCGCTTTCTTTAATATATTTGAACTTTAGTCGGACATTCCAACCTTCTTGCAGCTGAACCACCTCCGCTCCCTGTTTTGATCATATATGGTCTGGCAATACTACCTTTTCTTACCCGTTTGTGAGTAATTATGGCTGGACATTCACACCTACTTGCAGCCGAACACAACCTCTCTCGCTTTTGATGATGTATGGACCGGCATTTTTACCTATTCTAACACATTTTTCAGCAATTATGGTCGGAGATTCACACCTACTCACAGCCGAACAACTCCGCTCCCGCATTTGATGATGTATAGTCGGGCATTCTCACCCTTTCTCATCAGCTTTTTGCAAATTATGATCTGACATTCACACCTACTTCCAGTCGAACAGCTCTGCTCCCGCTTTTGATTATGTTTGGTTAGATATTCGAACCTTTTCTTAACTGCTTTTTACAAACTTTGGTTGGACGTTCACAATATCTTGCAGCCGAACACCTCCGCTTCCGCTTTTGATGGTGTATATTCGGGCATACGAACCTTTTCTTACCCGCTTTTTACAAACCAAGGTCGGACTTTCACACCTTCTCTTAGCTGAACAACTCCGCTCCCTCTTTTGATTGTGTACAGTCGGGTAATTTAACCTTTTCTTACCCGCTTTTTACCATCTATGGTCGGACATTCACACCATCTTACAGCGGAACACCTTCGCTCCCTCTTTTGATGATGTATGGTTAGGCATTCGCACCTTTTCTTACCCATTTTTCAGTAATTATGGGTAGACATTCACACCTTCTTGCAGCTGAACACCTCCTCTCCCGCTTATGATCATGTGCACTTTGATATTCGAAAATTTTCTTTCATGTTTTCTAGCAATTATTGATGGACATTCAGACCGTCTTGCAGCTGAACACCTCCGCTCCCACTTTTGATGGTGTATAGTCGGGCTTTCGAGCCTTTTCTTCCCCGGTTTTTACAAATTATGGTTGGACATTCAGACCTTCTTGCAGCCGAAAACCTCCACTCCCTCTTTTGATCATACATTGTCGGGCATTCGCACCTTTTCTTACCCGCTTTTTACAAACCATGGTCGGACTTTCACACCTTTTAGTAGCCGAACAACTCCGCTCCCGCTATTGATTGTGTACAGTCGGGTATTTTAACCTTTTCTTACCCGCTTTTTACCAACTATGGTTGGACATTCACACATTCTTAGAGCAGAACACCTCCGCTCCCTGTTTTGATATGTATGGTTTGACATTCGCACCTTCTCTCACCCGCCTTTTACTATGGTCGGCCATTCACAGCTTCCTCTCCACCATACTTGTATGGTGGGATATTCACACCCACTTGCATCCGAAGACCTCCGCTTCCGCTTTTGATGGGAACTGACAACATAAGAAATCCGGACATACTTTGATAGTAAAATAGTTATTCACGTCGGCGGTAATGACACCCGGTTACGCCAATCGGAGGTCACTAAAATTAATGTTGCATCGGTGTGTAATTTTGCTAAAACAATGTCGGACTCCGTAGTTTTCTCTGGACCCCTGCCAAATCTGACCAGTGATGACATGTTTAGCCGCATGTCCTCATTCAATCGCTGGTTGTCTAGATGGTGTCCAGCAAACAACGTGGGCTACATAGATAATTGGCAATCTTTCTGGAGAAAACCTGGTCTGATGAGGAGAGACGGCATCCATCCCACTTTGGAAGGAGCGGCTCTCATTTCTAGAAATATGGACGAATTTATTAGTCATCCAAAAACATGACATCCCAGGGTTGAGACCAGGATGCAGAGTTGTAGTCTTACACACTTCTCTGCGGCTTCCCACCTGATGCTGCCCCCCCCTCAATCAAAAAACACAAAAGGAGCAAATCCTCTTGTGCAAAAAAAAATTAAAACAAAAACTTTAACTGAACAAAAACATCAAACTATTAAATGTGGTTTGCTGAATATTAGATCTCTCCCTTTGAAGTCTCTGTTAGTGAATGATTTGATTTGTGATCATCATATTGATATATTTTGTCTTACAGAAACCTGGCTGCAGCAGGAGGATCATGTTAGCATTAATGAATCAACTCCCTCTGACTATTTAAATGTTCATGTTCCTAGAACCACAGGCAGAGGAGGAGGAGTGGCAGCTATCTTCAGATCAGGGTTACTAATCAGTCCTAGACCCAAGATTAGTTTTAGCTCTTTTGAATCTCTGATTCTCAGTTTTTCCCACCCAAAGTGGAAATCACAAAAACCTCTTGTGTTTGTTGTTGTGTATCGTCCGCCTGGCCCTTATTCTGAGTTTCTGTCTGAATTCTCAGAGTTTTTATCCCAGTTAGTGGTGAGTACAGATAAAGTCATTGTAGTGGGTGACTTTAATATTCATGTAGATGTTGAAAATGACAGCCTAAATATTAACTTTAATTCTATATTAGACTCTATTGGATTTTCTCAAAGTGTTCACAGACCTACTCACTGCCTTAATCATACCCTTGACCTTGTGCTGACTTATGGCATTGAGAGTGAACAGTTAACAGTGTTCCCTCATAACCCTGTCTTGTCTGACCATTTTTTAATAACTTTTGAATTTACATTACTTGACTACACGGTTTCTGAGAAGAATTCTACATATAGAAGGTGTCTATCAGAGAATGCTGTAACCAGATTTAAAGAGTTGATTTCATCATCCTTTTCTTCACTGCCATGTGCTGATATGACACAGGATGGCTACCTAAATTTTACTCCAGTAGAACTTGACTCTCTTGTTGACAGCACTATAGCTTCAATGCGTACAACACTGGACAATGTTGCCCCTCTGAAAAGGAAGGTAATCAGTCAGAAGAGGTTGGCTCCTTGGTATAATTCACAGCTGCGTGCGTTAAAGCAGACTGCAAGAAAGCTGGAGAGACAGTGGCGTTCCTCTAATTTAGAAGAGTCTCAATTAGTCTGGAAAGATAGTTTAATAACGTATAAGAAAGCACTTCGTAAAGCTAGAACTGCGTATTATTCATTATTGATAGAAGAGAATAAGAATAATCCCAGGTTTCTTTTCAGCACTGTTGCCAGGCTGACAAAGAGTCCGAGCTCTGTTGAGCCATGTATTCCTTTAACTCTCAGCAGTGATGATTTCATGAGATTCTTCATCAATAAAATTGTTTCTATCAGAGAGAAGATTAATGGAATCCTTCCCATTATTATCACTGATGTATCATCAAGTAGAGCAGCTTTAGAAGTATCTTTCGAACCTGAATTGTATTTAGACAGCTTCTGTCCAGTTGATCTTTCTGAGCTAACAACAGCAATAGTCTCTTCTAAACCATCAACTTGTATGTTAGACCCAATCCCAACCAGACTGTTCAAGGAGGTTTTCCCCTTAATTGACACTTCCATATTGGATTTGATCAATCGGTCTTTGTTGACAGGATATGTACCTCAGACTTTTAAGGTTGCTGTAATTAAACCTTTACTTAAAAAACCTACTCTTGATTCAGAAGTGTTGGCTAATTATCGACCTATATCCAATCTCCCTTTTTTGTCCAAAGTTCTTGAAAAAATAGTTGCAGTTCAACTTTGTGATCATTTACATAGAAATAATCTGTTTGAAGAGTTTCAGTCAGGATTCAGAGTGCATCATAGCACAGAAACAGCACTGGTGAAAGTTACCAATGATCTCCTGTTAGCCTCTGATAGCGGACTTGTTTCTGTGCTTGTCCTGTTGGATCTCAGTGCTGCATTTGATACGATCGATCACAGCATTCTGTTACAGAGACTTGAACATGTTATTGGGATTAAAGGAACTGCATTAGGCTGGTTTAAGTCATATTTATCTGATAGATTCCAGTTTGTTCTTGTAAATGAGGAATCTTCCTCACACGTTGGAGTAAGTCATGGAGTTCCTCAGGGTTCTGTGCTTGGACCGATTCTTTTTACTTTATACATGCTTCCATTAGGTAACATTATCAGACAGCATGGCATAAATTTCCATTGTTATGCTGATGATACTCAGCTGTACTTATCTATGAAACCAGATGAAACCTACAGGTTGGTCAGGCTACAAGCCTGTCTTAAAGACATAAAGACCTGGATGACTCAGAACTGTCTGCTTTTAAATTCAGACAAAACTGAAGTTGTTCTCTTTGGACCTGAGCGCTTCAGGGAGAAATTGTCTAGTTATATAGTTACTCTAGATGGTATTTCCTTGGCTTCTAGTTCTACAGTGAGGAACCTTGGAGTTATTTTTGACCAGAATTTATCATTTGACGCACATATAAAACTGGTTTCTAGGACTGCCTTCTTTCACCTTCGTAATATTGCTAAAATCAGGAACATCCTGTCTCAGGGTGATGCAGAGAAACTAGTTCATGCATTTGTTACTTCAAGATTGGACTACTGTAATTCCTTATTATTGGGCTGTCCCACATATTCTCTGAAAAGCCTCCAGCTGATCCAAAATGCTGCAGCCAGAGTTCTGATGAGAACTAACAGGAGAGATCATGTTTCTCCAGTTTTAGCTTCTCTTCATTGGCTCCCTGTTAAATTCAGAATAGAATTTAAGATTCTTCTTCTGACATATAAAGTTCTTAATGACCGAGCTCCATCATATCTTAAAGATTTAATTGTAAGATATTTTCCTAACAGAGCACTTCGCTCCCAAACTGCAGGTTTACTTGTTGTTCCCAGAGTTTCTAAAAGTAGAATGGGAGGTAGAGCCTTCAGTTATCAGGCCCCTCTCTTGTGGAATAAGCTGCCAGTAAATGTCCGGGAAGCAGACACCCTTTCCACTTTTAAGATTAGGCTTAAAACTTTTCTTTTCGATAAAGCTTACAGTTAGGGATGGCACAGGTAATCCTGAAACATCCCATAGTTAAGCTGCTATAGGCTTAGACTGCTGGGGGACCTCATCTGTCACACCTTTCCTCACTTTGCTCTCTTTTTCCCCCTGTTTAATTTCAAAATTGATTTTATGTACATGTGACATTATTGTGGTTATTAACCTATGTTTCCCTGTTCCAACAGATATCCTTTGAATGGCGTTATGGTGTTTTTCCCCCCTCTTTTCCCTCTTTTCTGTCTTCTCAAACCCCAGCTGGTCGAGGCGGATGGCCACCCTTCCTGAGTCTGGTTCTGCCAGAGGTTTCTTCCTGTTAAAAGGGAGTCGTTCCTTTCCACAGTTGCCACAGGCACGCTCAGGACGGGAGATTGGACTGAAGACACATTTCGGTGCAATCTGTTGGTTTCCTTAGCTAGGATATTAATTTTTTGAATTAGCTCTATATGAATTAATTGGATTATGATTACAATGAATTGAATTCCAATTGGCTTGAATTGGACTATATTACTTAAGTGCCTTGAGATGACAATTGTTGTAATCTGGCGCTATATAAATAAAATTGAATTGAATTGAATTGAATATGAATAAGTGGGTAGCTACTGACAAGCATTAAGCATGTCACACAGCCCAAACATATAACATTTCAGGACACACCACACAGTTAACAACCACAGTGAAGCGTGTCAAAGCCCAAACATGTAACATTCAACAGGACACTTACACAACACATTCAAATCAAACAGTCAGACAACATACAAGAACATATACCCCAGCCGGCATTGCTCCCTGCCTATTTTCGTACAGCACACTATGTGTGCGCACACCTTTATTCACAAACTCTTCAACTTATACTCTTTTACCGAAGCTGCTACAGCTCGATTGGCCGAATACCCTTTGATCCTATTTCGGTGAATTTGACATCTGCCTTACATATAACAGATTAGCGGTTTAGCAGTTTTAATTTAGTTTGAGTGAAGGAATTCATTTTATAGCAAAATCCGAAATCGTGAAGAACTCATGAAAGTAAGCTTATTCTCGGATTCCTGAAACTTTAGATTTGCTCTTTCTTTTACTGCAAAGTACAACGTTGTTTTTTTTGTTTAAATCTTTCTAGACATGGTAAATATTAAGGACAAAGCAGTTTTCACATAGTTTGAGTGAAGGAATTCATTTTATAGATAAAATCCCAAGAGTCTGCTGAGAAAAGAGAGTGAATGCGAAGTAGACTTTAACACGGCTATGGGAGCGAGCCGAGTGTGGGCTAACCAGGAGAATTGCTTGAAAGAAACGCGACCCCGAATGAGCGGTCAGAACAAAGCCTCAATACGGGATTCTCGTGGTGTTTTTGTTGCTGCCTTGTCTTTTGCACAGAGTAAAAGACAAGGCAGCCATCGAATAGGGCCCGATTGTTCCTACTTGGTCAGCCGAGGAGCAAGGGAGGGGGAGCAAGCGTCTCAACCAAGCAAAGCTCACCATGGGGAAGGTGGCTATGCCAACAAGCCTGATGCCCTGCTCCCGCAGTGACGGATAATCGTACTCTGGTTTCTCTTCATAACGTACAAGTCTTTCGCCTTTTACTAAAGATTTCTGTGGAGAGCAGCACTAATGAGTTGTTTCTATTTTTGGCAGGCTTTACCTTTGCGGGTGAAGCCCTTTCTGTCTGTGCAAAAGAAATCTTCTTACTGTGCAGAGTGACTTCTCTGAGTAGAGTCGCCTTACTTGTTGCGACTGTGCCGATGTTCGAAGCTGGAGTGCAAAGTTGTTGCTTGAATGGTGCTTGCTGGAGTGTGCGGGAGTGCAAAGTTATACCATTTAAAAGGGCTGAAGAGTGCTCAGTGCAGCGGGTGGGCGACACTCTGGCCACCTTGAAAACCGAGGTTACATCCACTACCAGGGGCAGCCCAAGTTCTGCCGCAAGTGTGGTGAGCATGGGCACCTGTTTGAGGCTTGTACCAAGGTGTTATGTGGGAAGAGCAGAGAAATTGGGCAAACTTTTGGAGAGTGTCCAAATGGCAGGAAATGTAATCTCTGTGGAGAATTAAATCACCTCTTCAGAGATTGCCCTAAATCTTTTGCCAACAAATTAAAGACGGTAAAGCCACAGTCAAGCCAACAAAGAGAAGGACCAAAGGTGGCAGTTGGTGAACAAAGTGAAGAGGTTGACCCAATAAATTCAAACTTCCCGCCAAAAGCTTGGATTGGAAGTGAGGAGCAAAAAGGGGAGGGGCCTGTAGAGGCCTCACCACTCAGTGTTGAAGTCTGTGAGAATTCACAGGCAGAGGGTGGAGCTACGCTAAATGAGGAGGAAGAGCAGACAGGTGAGTCTAGTGAAGATACTCACCTCCCCGAAGGTCAACAGAAGGTCAATTTGTTGATAGGCATTCATTTATTTGTTCACTTCTGATGAAGTTTCAACAATAAACAACAAACTTTGTATTATTAGAAAGAACCAGAATCATTCTTCAGGAATCCGACAATAAGCTCTATTTTATGAGTTATGCACGAATTCGGATTCTCCTATAAAACGAATTCATTAACTCAAACCAAGTTAAGACTGCTTTGTCCTTCATATTTATTCATGTCTAATCAAGTTTCAACGATAAACAACGTTGTACTTTGTAGAATGAGAAAGAACTTCTTCAGCAATAAGCATCTCTCGACATATGACGAAGTACAGATTTTGCTATAAAATTAATTCCTTCTATCAGTCTGACTTAAAACTGTTTGTCCTCCTTATTTATCCACTTCAAATCAAGTTTCAACAAATAAAAAAAAGTTGTAGTTTGAGAAAGTACAACTTAATCTTCAGCAATCAGTATAAAAAGAGGTGCAAATGCCAACCATACATACCTACAAGGTGGAGCGGAAGTATTCAGCTGCAAGTAGGTGTGAATGTTCGACTATAATTTGTAAAAAGCGGGTAAGAAAAGGTTCGAATGCCCGACTATATATTAACAAAAGCGGGAGGAGAGGTCTTCGGATGAGAGTGGGTGAGAATTTCCAACCTTAATCTATAAAATACGGTGAAAAAAAATATGTGAATGCCTCATAGAACACTAAAAGCGGAAGTGTTCGGCTGCAAGAAGGTGTGAATGTCCGACTATATTTGGTGAAAAGCAGGTGAAGCAAGGTCTGAATGCCCAACCTTATATCATCAAAAGCGAGATCAGAGGTGTTTGGCTGCAAGAAGGCCATAGTTTTCCAAAAGCGGGTAAGGTGCGAATGTCCGACTAAATATCAACAAAATTTGGGGCGGAGGTCTTCGGATGCAAGTGGGTGTGAATATCCCACCATACAAGTATGGTGGAGAGGAAGCTGTGAATAGCCGACCATAGTTTGGAAAAAGCGGGTAAGAAAAGGTTTGAATGCCCGAACATACACCATCAAAAGAGGGAGCGGAGGTGTTCCGCTGTACGGAGGTGTGAATGTCCAACCATAGTTGGTAAAAAGCGAGTAAGAAAAGGTTAAAATACCCGACTGTACACAATCAATAGCGGGAGCGGAGTTGTTCGGCTACAAGAAGGTGTGAAAGTCCGACCATGGTTTGTAAAAACCGGGAAGAAAAGGCTCGAAAGCCCGACTATACACCATCAAAAAGAAGGTTTGAATGTCCATCAATAATTGCTTTAAAACAAGAAAGTAAATTTTCGAATATCAAACCGCACATGATCATAAGCGGGAGAGGAGGTGTTCGGCTGCAAGAAGGTGTGAATGTCCACCCATAATTCATGAAAAATGGGTAAAACAAAAGGTGCGAATGCCTAACAATACATTATCAAAAGCAGGTGTGAATGTCAAATCATAATTTGTAAAAAGCTGATGCGAAAGGGTGAGAATGCCCGACTATACACCATCAAATGCGGGAGCGGAGGTGTTCGGCTCTGAGTAGGTGTGAATGTCCGACCATAATTGCTGAAGAATGTGTTAGAAAAGGTAAGAATGCTGGACCATACATCATCAAAAGCGGGAGAGGTGGTGTTCAGCTGCAAAAAGGTGTGACTGTTCGACTAAAGTTTGTAAAAAGTGGGTAAGACAAGGTGCGAATGCCTGACAATGTATGATCAAAAGCGGGAGCGGAGGTGTTCAGCTGCAAGAAGGTCTACATGTCCATCAATAATTGCTAGAAAATATGAAAGAAACTTTTCGAAAATCAAACCGCACATGATCATAAGTGGGATAGGAGGTGTTCAGCTGCAAGGTGTGAATGTCCACCCATAATTCCTGAAAAATGGGCAAAAAAAAGGTGTGAATGCCCAACCATACATCATCAAAAGCAGGAGTGGAAGTGTTCGGCTACAAGAAGGTGTGAACGTCCAACCAAAATATGTAAAAAGAAGTTAAGAAAAGGTTCGAATATCCAACCAAACATAATCAAAAGCGGGAGCAGAGCTGTTCGACTGCAAGTAGGTGTGAATGTCAGATCATAATTTGCAAAAAGCTGATGAGAAAGGGTGAGGATGCCCGACTATACATCATCAAATGCGGGAGCGGAGTTGTTCGGCTGTGAGTAGGTGTGAATCTCCGACCATAATTGCTGAAAAATGTGTTAGAAAAGGTAAAAATGCCGGTCCATACATCATCAAAAGCGAGAGAGGTTGTGTTCGACTGCAAGTAGGTGTGAATGTCCAGCCATAATTACTCACAAACGGGTAAGAAAAGGTAGTAGCCAGACCATATATGATCAAAACAGGGAGCGGAGGTGGTTCAGCTGCAAGAAGGTTTGAATGTCAAACTAAAGTTCAAATATATTAACAAAAGCGGGAGGAGAGGTCTTCGGATGAGAGTGGTTGAAAATTTCCAACCATAATGTATAAAATGCGGTGAAAAAAAAGGTGTGATAGAACACTAAAAGGTGGAGCGGAAGGGTTCGGCTGCAAGAAGGTGTGAATGTCCGACTATATTTGGTGAAAAGCAGGTGAAGCAAGGTCTGAATGCCCAACCTTACATCATCAAAAGCAAGATCAGAGTTGTTTGGCTGCAAGAAGGCCATAGTTTGCCAAAAGCGGGTAAGGTGCGAATGTCCGACTAAATATCAACAAAATTTGGGGCGGAGGTCTTCGGATGCAAGTGGGTGTGAATATCCCACCATACAAGTATGGTGGGTGGAGAGGAAGCTGTGAATAGCCGACCATAGTTTGGAAAAAGCGGGTAAGAAAAGGTTTGAATGCCCGAACATACACCATCAAAAGAGGGAGCGGAGGTGTTCCGCTGTACGAAGGTGTGAATGTCCAACCATACTTGGTAAAAAGCGGGTAAGAAAAGGTTAATATACCCGACTGTACACAATCAATAGCGGGAGCGGATGTGTTCGGCTACAAGAAGGTGTGACAGTCCGACCATGGTTTGTAAAAAGCCGGTAAGAAAAGGTGCGAATGTCCGACAATGTATGATCAAAAGAGAGAGCAGAGGTTTTCGGATACACGAAAGTTTGAATGTCCTACCATAGTTTGTAAATAGCGGGTAAGAAAAGGTTCAAATGCCCGACTATACACCATAAAAAGCGGGAGCGGAGGTGTTCCGCTGTAAGACGGTGTGAATGTCCGACCATAGTTTGTAAAAAGCGGGTAAGAAAAGGTTAAAATACCCGACTGTACAAAATCAATAGCGGGAGCGGAGTTGTTCGGCTACAAGACGGTGTGAAAGTACGACCATGGTTTGTAAAAAGCAGTTAAGAAAAGGTTCGAATATCCAACCAAACATAATCAAAAGCGGGAGCAGAGCTGTTCGACTGCAAGTAGGTGTGAATGTCCAGCCATAATTACTCACAAACGGGGGAAGAAAAGGTAGTATTGCCAGACCATACATGATCAAAACAGGGAGCGGAGGTTCAGCTGCAAGGTGTGAATGTCTGACTATAGTTTGTAAAAAGCGGGTAAGACAAGGTGCGAATGCCCGACAATGTATGATCAAAAGAGAGAGCGGAGGTGTTCGGCTGCAAGGTCTGAATGTCCAACCATAATTTGTAAAAACCGGGTAAGAAAAGGCTCGAAAGCCCGACTATATATCATCAAAAGCGGGAGCAGAGGTGTTCAGCTGCAAGAAGGTGTGAATGTTCGACTAAAGTTTGTAAAAAGCTGGTAAGACAAGGAGCGATGTCCCGACATTGTATGATCAAAAGCGGGAGCGGAGGTGTCCAGCTGTGAGTAGGTGTGAATGTCCGACCATAATTGCTGAAAAGTGTGTTAGAAAAGGTTAGAACACTGGACCATACATCATCAAAAGCGGGAGAGGTGGTGTTCGGCTGCAAGAAGGTGTGAAAGTCCAACAATGGTTTGTAAAAAGCGGGTAAGAAAAGGTTAAAATACCCGACTGTACACAATCAATAGCGGGAGCGGATGTGTTCGGCTACAAGAAGATGTGAAAGTCCGACCATGGTTTGTAAAAAGCGGGTAAGAAAAGGTGCGAATGTCCGACAATGTATGATCAAAAGAGAGAGCGGAGGTTTTCGGATACAAGAAGGTTTGAATGTCCCACCATAGTTTGTAAAAAGCGGGTAAGAAAAGGTTCGAATGCCCGACTATACACCATCAAAAGTGGGAGCAGAGGTGTTCCGCTGTAAGACGGTGTGAATGTCCGACCATAGTTGGTAAAAAGCGGGTAAGAAAAGGTTAAAATACCCGACTGTACACAATCAATAGCGGGAGCGGAGTTGTTCGGCTACAAGAAGGTGTGAAAGTCCGACCATGGTTTGTAAAAACCGGGAAGAAAAGGCTCGAAAGCCCGACTATACACCATCAAAAAGAAGGTTTGAATGTCCATCAATAATTGCTTTAAAACAAGAAAGTAAATTTTCGAATATCAAACCGCACATTATCATAAGCGGGAGAGGAGGTGTTCGGCTGCAAGAAGGTGTGAATGTCCACCCATAATTCATGAAAAATGGGTAAAAAAAAAGGTGCGAATGCCTAACAATACATTATCAAAAGCAGGTGTGAATGTCAGATCATAATTTGTAAAAAGCTGATGAGAAAGGGTGAGAATGCCCGACTATACACCATCAAATGCGGGAGCGGAGGTGTTCGGCTCTGAGTAGGTGTGAATGTCCGACCATAATTGCTGAAGAATGTGTTAGAAAAGGTAAGAATGCTGGACCATACATCATCAAAAGCGGGAGAGGTGGTGTTCGGCTGCAAAAAGGTGTGACTGTTCGACTAAAGTTTGTAAAAAGTGGGTAAGACAAGGTGCGAATGCCTGACAATGTATGATCAAAAGCGGGAGCGGAGGTGTTCTGCTGCAAGAAGGTCTACATGTCCATCAATAATTGCTAGAAAACATGAAAGAAACTTTTCGAAAATCAAACCGCACATGATCATAAGTGGGATAGGAGGTGTTCAGCTGCAAGGTGTGAATGTCCACCCATAATTCCTGAAAAATGGGCAAAAAAAAGGTGTGAATGCCCAACCATACATCATCAAAAGCAGGAGTGGAAGTGTTCGGCTACAAGAAGGTGTGAACGTCCAACCAAAATATGTAAAAAGAAGTTAAGAAAAGGTTCGAATATCCAACCAAACATAATCAAAAGCGGGAGCAGAGCTGTTCGACTGCAAGTAGGTGTGAATGTCAGATCATAATTTGCAAAAAGCTGATGAGAAAGGGTGAGGATGCCCGACTATACATCATCAAATGCGGGAGCGGAGTTGTTCGGCTGTGAGTAGGTGTGAATCTCCGACCATAATTGCTGAAAAATGTGTTAGAAAAGGTAAAAATGCCGGTCCATACATCATCAAAAGCGAGAGAGGTTGTGTTCGACTGCAAGTAGGTGTGAATGTCCAGCCATAATTATTCACAAACGGGTAAGAAAAGGTAGTAGCCAGACCATATATGATCAAAACAGGGAGCGGAGGTGGTTCAGCTGCAAGAAGGTTTGAATGTCAAACTAAAGTTCAAATATATTAACAAAAGCAGGAGGAGAGGTCTTCGGATGAGAGTGGTTGAAAATTTCCAACCATAATGTATAAAATGCGGTGAAAAAAAAGGTGTGATAGAACACTAAAAGGTGGAGCGGAAGGGTTCGGCTGCAAGAAGGTGTGAATGTCCGACTATATTTGGTGAAAAGCAGGTGAAGCAAGGTCTGAATGCCCAACCTTACATCATCAAAAGCAAGATCAGAGTTGTTTGGCTGCAAGAAGGCCATAGTTTGCCAAAAGCGGGTAAGGTGCGAATGTCCGACTAAATATCAACAAAATTTGGGGCGGAGGTCTTCGGATGCAAGTGGGTGTGAATATCCCACCATACAAGTATGGTGGGTGGAGAGGAAGCTGTGAATAGCCGACCATAGTTTGGAAAAAGCGGGTAAGAAAAGGTTTGAATGCCCGAACATACACCATCAAAAGAGGGAGCGGAGGTGTTCCGCTGGACGAAGGTGTGAATGTCCAACCATACTTGGTAAAAAGCGGGTAAGAAAAGGTTAATATACCCGACTGTACACAATCAATAGCGGGAGCGGATGTGTTCGGCTACAAGAAGGTGTGACAGTCCGACCATGGTTTGTAAAAAGCCGGTAAGAAAAGGTGCGAATGTCCGACAATGTATGATCAAAAGAGAGAGCAGAGGTTTTCGGATACACGAAAGTTTGAATGTCCTACCATAGTTTGTAAATAGCGGGTAAGAAAAGGTTCAAATGCCCGACTATACACCATAAAAAGCGGGAGCGGAGGTGTTCCGCTGTAAGACGGTGTGAATGTCCGACCATAGTTGGTAAAAAGCGGGTAAGAAAAGGTTAAAATACCCGACTGTACAAAATCAATAGCGGGAGCGGAGTTGTTCGGCTACAAGACGGTGTGAAAGTACGACCATGGTTTGTAAAAAGCAGTTAAGAAAAGGTTCGAATATCCAACCAAACATAATCAAAAGCGGGAGCAGAGCTGTTCGACTGCAAGTAGGTGTGAATGTCCAGCCATAATTACTCACAAACGGGGGAAGAAAAGGTAGTATTGCCAGACCATACATGATCAAAACAGGGAGCGGAGGTTCAGCTGCAAGGTGTGAATGTCTGACTATAGTTTGTAAAAAGCGGGTAAGACAAGGTGCGAATGCCCGACAATGTATGATCAAAAGAGAGAGCGGAGGTGTTCGGCTGCAAGGTCTGAATGTCCAACCATAATTTGTAAAAACCGGGTAAGAAAAGGCTCGAAAGCCCGACTATACATCATCAAAAGCGGGAGCGGAGGTGTTCAGCTGCAAGAAGGTGTGAATGTTCGACTAAAGTTTGTAAAAAGCTGGTAAGACAAGGAGCGATGTCCCGACATTGTATGATCAAAAGCGGGAGCGGAGGTGTCCAGCTGTGAGTAGGTGTGAATGTCCGACCATAATTGCTGAAAAATGTGTTAGAAAAGGTAAGAATACTGGACCATACATCATCAAAAGCGGGAGAGGTGGTGTTCGGCTGCAAGAAGGTGTGAAAGTCCAACAATGGTTTGTAAAAAGCGGGTAATAAAAGGTTCGAATGCCCGAATATACATCATCAAAAGCGGAAGCGGAGGTGTTCGGATGCAAGAAGGTGTGAACGTCCGACCAAAGTTTGTAAAAAGCAGTGAAAAGCGAGAAAAAGCTTTTCGTGAGTTTTGCATGATTCGGGATTTTGCTTATAAAATGCATTACTTCACTCAAACTATGTTAAAACTGATTTGTCCTTCATATTTACCATGTCTAGAAAGATTTAAACAAAAAAAACAACGTTGTACTTTGCAGTAAAAGAAAGAGCAAATCTAAAGTTTCAGGAATCCGAGTATAAGCCTGCTTTCATGAGTTCTGCACGATTTCGGATTTTGCTATAAAATGAATTGCTTTGCTCAAACCAAGTTAAAACTGCTTTGTCCTTCCATATTCATCAATGTCTAGATCGACTTCAACAAAGAAAAACATTGGACTTTGCAGTAGAAGAAGTTCAAATCCATCTACACATTGATAAATGCGAAGGACAAAGCAGTTCCCACTTGCCCATAAGAAAATAAGCTTATTCTCGGATTCCTGATCCTTCAGTTTTGCTCTTTCTTCTACTGCAAAATACAATGTTGTTCTTTGTTGAAGTCGATCTAGACATTGATAAATATGAATGAAAAAGCAGTTTTAACTTGGTTTGAGTGAATGAATTCATTTTATACATAAAATCCGAAATCGTGCAGAACTCATGAAAATAAGCTTATTCTCGGATTCCTAAAACTTTTGATTGGCTCTTTCTTTTACTGCAAAGTACAACGTTGTTTTTTTGTTTAAATCTATCGAGACATTGATAAATATGAAGGTAAAAGCCGTTTTAACATAGTTTGAGTGAAGGAATTGATTTTATAGATAAAATCCCAAATCATGCAGAACTCCTCAAAAGGGGCGTATGGCTTAATCACAAGTGTGGCTCTTTCTCATTCAGGGTAGTATGAGGAAGTTTATGCTTGAAATATATGTAGAAATGGGTACATATGAAGGACAAAGCAGTGTTAACTTAGTTTGAGTGAAGGAATTCATTTTATACATAAAATCCCAAATCATGCAGAACGTATGAAAAGAAGCTTATTCTCGGATTCCTGATCCTTCAGTTTTGCTCTTTCTTCTACTGCAAAATACAATGTTGTTCTTTGTTGAAGTCGATCTAGACATTGATAAATATGAAGGAAAAAGCAGTTTTAACTTAGTTTGCGTGACGGAATTCATTTTATACATAAAATCCGAAATCGTGCAGAACTCATGAAAATAAGCTTATTCTCGGATTCCTAAAACTTTTGATTTGCACTTTCTTTTACTGCAAAGTACAACGTTGTTTTTTGTTGAAATCTATCTAGACATTGATAAATACCAGTCGAAACTCTGCTGCCGCTTTTGATAATTTATGGTTGGGCATTCTTACCTTTTCTTACCCGTTTTTTACAAATTATGATCTTACATTCACACCTACTTGCAGTCGAACACCTTCTCATCCACTTATGATCATGTGCGGTTGGGCTTTCGCACCTTTTCTTACCCATTTTTCAGTAATTATGGGTGGACATTCAGACCTTCTTGCAGCCGAAAACCTCCACTCCTCTTTTGATCATACATTGTCGGGAATTCACACCTTGTCTTACCCGCTTTTTACAAACTTTAGTCGGACATTCAAACCTTCTTGCAGCTGAACCACCTCCGCTCCCTGTTTTGATCATATATGGTCTGGCAATAGTACCTTTTCTTACCCGTTTGTGAGTAATTATGGCTGGACATTCACACCTACTTGCAGCCGAACACAACCTCTCCCGCTTTTGGTGATATATGGTCCGGCATTCTTACCTTTTCTAACACATTTTTCAGCAATTATGGTTGTAGAATCACACCTACTCACAGCCGAACAACTCCGCTCCCACATTTGATAGTGTATAGTCGGGCATTCTCACCCTTTCTCAACAGCTTTTTGCAAATTATGATCTGATATTCACACCTACTTGCAGTCGAACAGCTCTGCTCCCGCTTTTGATTATGTTTGGTTGGATATTCGAACATTTTCTTAACTGCTTTTTACAAACTTTGGTCGGACGTTCACACCGTCTTGCAGCCGAACACCTCCGCTCCTGCTTTTGATGATGTATTATTTGGCATTTGCACCTTTTCTTACCCATTTTTCATTAATTTTTGGTCGGATATTCAGACCTTCTTGCACCTGAACACCTCTGCTCCCGCTTTTGATTGTGTTTGGTTAGATATTCGAACCTTTTCTTAACTGCTTTTTCACAAACTTTGGTCGGACGTTCACACCTTCTTGCAGCCGAACACCTACGCTTCCGGTTTTGATAGTGTATATTCGGGCATACGAACCTTTTCTTACCCGCTTTTTACAAACCATGGTCGGACTTTCACACCTTCTCTTAGCTGAACAACTCCGCTCCCTCTTTTGATTGTGTACAGACGGGTATTTTAACCTTTTCTTACCCGCTTTTTACCAACTATGATCGGACATTCACACCGTCTTACAGCGGAACACCTCCGCTACCTCTTTTGATGGTGTATGTTCGGGCATTCGAACCTTTTCTTACCCGCTTTTTAAAACCAGGGTCGGACTTTCACACCTTTTAGTAGCCGAACAACTCCGCTCCCGCTATTGATTGTGTACAGTCGGGTATTTTAACCTTTTCTTACACCGCTTTTTACCAACTATGGTTGGACATTCACACCTTCTTACAGCGGAACACCTCCGCTCCCTCTTTTGATGGTGTATGTTTGGGCATTCGAACCTTTTCTTACCCGCTTTTTACAAACTATGGTCGGACATTCAAACCTTCTTGTAGCCGAACACATCCACTCATGCATTTGATGATGTATGGTTGGGAATTCGCACCTTTTCTTACCCATTTTTAAGTAATTATGGGTGGACATTCACACCTTCTTGCAGCTGAACACCTCCTCTCCCGCTTATTATCATGTGCGGTTTGATATTCGAAAATTCTCTTTCATGTTTTCTAGCAATTATTGATGGACATTCAGACCTTCTTGCAGCTGAACACCTCCGCTCCAGCTTTTGATGGTGTATAGTCGGGCTTTCGAGCCTTTTCTTCCCCGGTTTTTACAAATTATGGTTGGACATTCAGACCTTCTTTCAGCCGAAAACCTCCGCTCCCTCTTTTGATCATACATTGTCGGGCATTCGCACCTTTTCTTACCCGCTTTTTACAAACTTTAGTCGGACATTAACACCTTCTTGCAGCTTAACCACCTCCGCTCCCTGTTTTGATGATGTATGGTCTGGCAATACTACCTTTTCTTACCCATTTGTGAGTAATTATGGCTGGACATTCACACCTACTTGCAGCCGAACACCACCTCTCCCGCTTTTGATGATGTATGGACCGGCATTCTTACCTTTTCTAACACATTTTTCAGCAATTATGGTTGGAGATTCACACCTACTCACAGCCGAACATCTCCGCTCCCGCATTTGATGGTGTATATTCGGGCATACGAACCTGTTCTTACCCGCTTTTTACAAACCATGGTCGGACTTTCACACCTTCTTGCAGCGGAACACCTCCTCTCCCGCTTACGATTATGTGCGGTTTGATATTCGAAAATTTTCTTTCATGTTTTATAGCAATTATTGATGGACATTCATACCTTCTTGAAGCCGAACACATCCACTCCTGCTTTTGATGATGTATGGTTGGGCATTCGAACCTACTTGTTGCCCGTTTTTCATTAATTATGGGTAGACATTCACACCTTGTCGCAGCCAAACACCTCCGCTCCCTGTTTTTATCATGTATGTTTTGACATTCGCACCTTTTCTCACCTGCTTTTTACTATTGTCGGCCAATCACAGCTTCCTCTCCACCATACTTGTATGGTAGGAAATTCTCACCCACTCTCATCCGAAGACCTCTCCTCCCGCTTTTGTTAATATCTAGTCGGGCATTCGAACCTTTTCTTACCCACTTTTTACAAATTTTGGTCGAACATTCACACCTACTTGACGCTGAATACTTCCGCTCCACCTTTTAGTGATGTATGGTTGGCATTTGCACCTTTTGTTAGCCTCTTTTTATACTGATTGCTGAAGATTAAGTTGTTCTTTCTCAAACTACAATTTTTTTTTAATTGTTGAAACTTGATTTGAAGTGGATAAATAAGGAGGACAAACAGTTTTAAGTCACGCTGATAGAAGAAATTAATTTTATAGCAAAATCTGTATTTCGTCATATGTCGAGAGATGCTTATTGCTGAAGAAGTTCTTTCTCATTCTACAAAGTACAACGTTGTTTATCGTTGAAACTTGATTAGACATGAATAAATATGAAGGACAAAGCAGTCTTAACTTGGTTTGAGTTAATTAATTCGTTTTATAGGAGAATCCGAATTCGTGCTTATTTTCGGATTCCTGAAGAATGAGTCTGGTTCTTTCTCATAATACAAAGTTTGTTGTTTATTGTTGAAACTTCATCAGAAGTGAAGAAATAAATGAATGCCTATCAACAAATGTGGGATCTAAACTCTACTGCTTCCTCTAAAATAATTTCTTTTCTCAATTCAGAAATGTGTGTGTGTAAGTCACAACACCCGTGACACCAAAACGGCTTTCTTTTCTCTCTTTTCTCTACACTCTGCACTATGAGCACACACACCAAATCAGAAAGGCTTTTTTCTCTCTTTTCTACATTATGGACTGTGGGGACACAAAACCGCTCTCTCTTTTTTTTTTTGATTGTGTGCCAGGGCGTTGTCTCACGTATTAGATTATGCTTAAGATACGAATGGGTTTATCAGTCACATCAGAATCCATACATACTGATCCTCCCGTAATAAAATGGTCGGATCTTATCAAACACACTTTGTTTCTTGTGACAATCAAGTCAGCGAAACAGCGTATACACGTCAAGACACTGAATCAAGTTTGCCACAAGCACTCATAAGTTTGGCAGTATTGCTCTGCCGTCAGCAATCATACACCCATTTTATTTTCGTGAGACATGTGCAGGCACCTGTTCATCTACTGTTCTATCACTATGAATTAGTTTATCTATTATCAATAAGGATACTTCTACAACTACTATCAAAGTATGTCCAGACTTCTTATGTTGTCAGTTGCTATATATGAATAAGTGGGTAGCTACTGACAAGCATTAAGCATGTCACACAGCCCAAACATTTCAGGACACACCACACAGTTAACAACCACAGTGAAGTGTCAAAGCCCAAACATTCAACAGGACACTTACACAACACATTCAAATCAAACAGTCAGACAACATACACGAACATATACCCCAGCCGGCATTGCTCCCTGCCTATTTTCCTACAGCTCACTATGTGTGCGCACACCTATATTCACAAACTCTTCAACTTATACTCTTTTACCGAAGCTGCTACAGCTCGATTGGCCGAATACCCTTAGATCCTATTTCGGTGAATTTGACATCTGCCTTACATGTAACAGATTAGCGGTTTAGCAGTTTTAATTTAGTTTGAGTGAAGGAATTCATTTTATAGCAAAATCCGAAATCGTGAAGCACTCATGAAAGTAAGCTTATTCTCGGATTCCTGAAACTTTAGATTTGCTCTTTCTTTTACTGCAAAGTACAACGTTGTTTTTTTTGTTTAAATCTTTCTAGACATGGTAAATATGAACGACAAAGCAGTTTTAACATAGTTTGAGTGAAGGAATTCATTTTATAGATAAAATCCCAAGAGTCTGCAGAGAAAAGAGAGTGAATGCGAAGTAGACTTTAACACGGCTATGGGAGCGAGCCGAGTGTCGGCTAACCGGGAGAATTGCTTGAAAGAAACGCGACACTGAATGAGCGGTCAGAACAAAGCCTCAATACGGGATTCTCGTGGTGTTTTTGTTGCTGCCTTGTCTTTTGCATAGAGTAAAAGACAAGGCAGCCATCGAAGAGGGCCCGATTGTTCCTACTTGGTCAGCCGAGGAGCAAGGGGGGGGGGCAAGCGTCTCAACCAAGCAAAGCTCACCACGCCTGATGCCCTGCTCCCGCAGTGACGGATAATCGTACTCTGGTTTCTCTTCATAACATACAAGTCTTTCGCCTTTTACTAAAGATTTCTGTGGAGAGCAGCACTAATGAGTTGTATCTATTTTTGGCAGGCTTTACCTTTGCGGGTGAAGCCCTTTCTGTCTGTGCAAAAGAAATCTTCTTACTTACATAGGTTAAAATACCCGACTGTACACAATCAATAGCAGGAGCGGAGTTGTTCGGCTACTAAAAGTTGTGAAAGTCCGACCATGGTTTGTAAAAAGCTGATAAGAAAAGGTGCGAATGCCCGACAATGTATGATCAAAAGAGGGAGTGGAGGTTTTCGGCTGCAAGAAGGTCTGAATGTCCAACCATAATTTGTAAAAACCGGGGAAGAAAAGGCTCGAAAGCCCGACTATACACCATCAAAAGTGGGAGCGGAGGTGTTCAGCTGCAAGACGGTCTGAATGTCCATCAATAATTGCTAGAAAACATGAAAGAAAATTTTCGAAAATCAAACCACACATGATCATAAGTGGGAGAGGAGGTGTTCAGCTGCAAGAAGGTGTGAATGTCCACCCATAATACCTGAAAAATGGGTAAAAAAAAGGTGCGAATGCCCAACCATACATCATCAAAAGCAGGAGTGCATGTGTTCGGCTACAAGAAGGTGTGAACGTCCAACCAAAGTTTGTAAAAAGCAGTTAAGAAAAGGTTCGAATATCCAACCATACATAATCAAAAGCGGGAGCAGAGCTTTTCGACTGCAAGTAGGTGTGAATGTCAGATCATAATTTGCAAAAAGCTGATGAGAAAGGGTGAGAATGCCCGACTATACACCATCAAATGCGGTAGCGGAGTTGTTCGGCTGTGAGTAGGTGTGAATCTCCAACCATAATTGCTGAAAAATGTGTTAGAAAAGGTAAAAATGCCGGTCCATACATAATCAAAATCGGGAGAGGTGATGTTCAGCTGCAAGAAGGTCTAAATGTCCATCAATAATTGCTAGAAAACATGAAAGAAAATTTTCGAAAATCAAACCACACATGATCATAAGTGGGAGAGGAGGTGTTCAGCTGCAAGAAGGTGTGAAAGTCCACCCATAATACCTGAAAAATGGGTAAAAAAAAGGTGCGAATGCCCAACCATACATCATCAAAAGCAGGAGTGCATGTGTTCGGCTACAAGAAGGTGTGAACGTCCAACCAAAGTTTGTAAAAAGCAGTTAAGAAAAGGTTCGAATATCCAACCAAACATAATCAAAAGCGGGAGCAGAGCTGTTCGACTGCAAGTAGGTGTGAATGTCAGATCATAATTTGCAAAAAGCTGATGAGAAAGGGTGAGAATGCCCGACTATACACCATCAAATGCGGGAGCGGAGTTGTTCGGCTGTGGGTAGGTGTGAATCTCCGACCATAATTGCTGAAAAATGTGTTAGAAAAGGTAAGAATGCCGGTCCATACATCATCAAAAGCGAGAGAGGTTGTGTTCGGCTGCAAGTAGGTGTGACTGTTCGACTAAAGTTTGTAAAAAGTGGGTAAGACAAGGTGCGAATGCCTGACAATGTATGATCAAAAGCGGGAGCGGAGGTGTTCAGCTGCAAGAAGGTCTACATGTCCATCAATAATTGCTAGAAAACATGAAAGAAACTTTTCGAAAATCAAACCGCACATGATCATAAGTGGGATAGGAGGTGTTCAGCTGCAAGGTGTGAATGTCCACCCATAATTCCTGAAAAATGGGCAAAAAAAAGGTGTGAATGCCCAACCATACATCATCAAAAGCAGGAGTGGAAGTGTTCGGCTACAAGAAGGTGTGAACGTCCAACCAAAATATGTAAAAAGCAGTTAAGAAAAGGTTCGAATATCTAACCATACATAATCAAAAGCGGGAGCAAAGCTTTTCGACTGCAAGTAGGTGTGAATGTCAGATCATAATTTGCAAAAAGCTGATGAGAAAGGGTGAGAATGCCCGACTATACATCATGAAATGCGGGAGCGGAGTTGTTCGGCTGTGAGTAGGTGTGAATCTCCGACCATAATTGCTGAAAAATGTGTTAGAAAAGGTAAAAATGCCGGTCCATACATCATCAAAAGCGAGAGAGGTTGTGTTCGGCTGCAAGTAGGTGTGAATGTCCAGCCATAATTACTCACAAACGGATAAGAAAAGGTAGTATTGCCAGACCATATATGATCAAAACAGGGAGCGGAGGTGGTTCAGCTGCAAGAAGGTTTGAATGTCCGACTAAAGTTCAAATATATTAAAGAAAGCGGGAGGAGAGGTCTTCGGATGAGAGTGGTTGAAAATTTCCGACCATAATGTATAAAATGCGGTGAAAAAAAGGTGTGATAGAACACTAAAAGGTGGAGCGGAAGTGTTCGGCTGCAAGAAGGTGTGAATGTCCGACTATATTTGGTGAAAAGCAGGTGAAGCAAGGTCTGAATGCCCAACCTTACATCATCAAAAGCGAGATCAGAGGTGTTTGGCTGCAAGAAGGCCATAGTTTGCCAAAAGCGGGTAAGGTGCGAATGTCCGACTAAATATCAACAAAATTTGGGGCAGAGGTCTTCGGATGCAAGTGGGTGTGAATATCCAACCATACAAGTATGGTGGAGAGGAAGCTGTGAATAGCCGACCATAGTTTGGAAAAAGCGGGTAAGAAAAGGTTTGAATACCCGAACATACACCATCAAAAGAGGGAGCGGAGGTGTTCCGCTGTACGAAGGTGTGAATGTCCGACCATAGTTGGTAAAAAGCGGGTAAGAAAAGGTTAAAATACCCGACTGTACACAATCAATAGCGGGAGCGGATGTGTTCGGCTACAAGAAGGTGTGAAAGTCCAACCACGGTTTGTAAAAAGCGGATAAGAAAAGGTGCGAATGTCCGACAATGTATGATCAAAAGAGAGAGCGGAGGTTTTCGGATACAAGAAGGTTTGAATGTCCCACCATAGTTTGTAAAAAGCGGGTAAGAAAAGGTTCGAATGCCCGAACATACACCATCAAAAGAGGGAGCGGAGGTGTTCCGCTGTAAGAAGGTGTGAATGTCAGACCATAGTTGCTAAAAAGCGGGTAAGAAAAGGTTAAAATACCCGACTGTACACAATCAATAGCGGGAGCGGAGTTGTTCGGCTACTAAAAGGTGTGAAAGTCCAACCCTGGTTTGTAAAAACCGTGTAAGAAAAGGTTCGAATGCCCGAACATACACCATCAAAAGAGGGAGCGGAGGTGTTCCGCTGTAAGACGGTGTGAATGTCCGATCATAGTTGGTAAAAAGCGGGTAAGAAAAGGTTAAAATACCCGACTGTACACAATCAAAAGAGGGAGCGGAGTTGTTCAGCTAAGAGAAGGTGTGAAAGTCCGACCATGGTTTGTAAAAAGCGGGTAAGAAAAGGTTTGTATGCCCGAATATACACTATCAAAACCGGAAGCTTAGGTGTTCCGCTACAAGAAGGTGTGAACGTCCGACCAAAGTTTGTAAAAAAGCAGTTAAGAAAAGGTTCGAATATCTAACCAAACATAATCAAAAGCGGGAGCAGAGCTGTTCGACTGCAAGTAGGTGTGAATGTCAGAGAATAATTTGCAAAAAGCTGATGAGAAAGGGTGAGAAATCCTGACTATACACCATCAAATGCGGTAGCGGAGTTGTTCGGCTGTGAGTAGGTGTGATTCTCCAACCATAATTGCTGAAAAATGTGTTAGAAAAGGTAAGAATGCCGGTCCATACATCATCATTAGCGGGAGAGGAGGTGTTCAGCTGCAAGAAGGTGTGAATGTCCAGCCATAATTACTCACAAACGGGTAAGAAAAGGTACTATTGCCAGACCATATATGATCAAAACAGGGAGCGGAGGTGGTTCAGCTGCAAGAAGGTTTGAATGTCCGACTAAAGTTTGTAAAAAGCGGGTAAGACAAGGTGTGAATGCCCGACAATGTATGATCAAAAGAGGAGCGGAGGTTTTCGGCTGCAAGAAGGTCTGAATGTCCACCCATAATTACTGAAAAATGGGTAAGAAAAGGTGCGAAAGCCCAACCGCACATGATCATAAGTGGATGAGAAGGTGTTCGACTGCAAGTAGGTGTGAATGTAAGATCATAATTTGTAAAAAGCGGGTAAGAAAAGGTAAGAATGCCCAACCATAAATTATCAAAAGCGGCAGCAGAGTTTCGGCTGGTATTTATCAATGTCTAGATAGATTTCAACAAAAACAACGTTGTACTTTGCAGTAAAAGAAAGTGCCAATCAAAAGTTTTAGGAATCCGAGAAAAAGCTTATTTTCATGAGTTCTGCACGATTTCGGATTTTATGTATAAAATGAATTTCTTCACGCAAACTAAGTTAACACTGCTTTGTCCTTCATATGTACCCATTTCTACATATATTTCAAGCATAAACTTCCTCATATTACCCTGAATGAGAAAGAGCCACACTTGTGATTAAGCCATACCTCCCTTTTGAGGAGTTCTGCATGATTTGGGATTTTATCTATAAAATTAATTCCTTCACTCAAACTATGTTAAAACGGCTTTTACCTTCATATTTATCAATGTCTCGATAGATTTAAACAAAAAAACAACGTTGTACTTTGCAATAAAAGAAAGAGCAAATCAAAAGTTTTAGGAATCCGAGAATAAGCTTATTTTCATGTGTTCTGCACGATTTCGGATTTTATGTATAAAATGAATTAATTCACTCAAACCAAGTTAAAACTGCTTTTTCCTTCATATTTATCAATGTCTAGATCGACTTCAACAAAGAACAACATTGTATTTTGCAGTAGAAGAAAGAGCAACACTGAAGGATCAGGAATCCCAGAATAAGCTTCTATTCATACGTTCTGCATGATTTGGGATTTTATGTATAAAATGAATTCCTTCACTCAAACTAAGTTAACACTGCTTTGTCCTTCATATGTACCCATTTCTACATATATTTCAAGCATAAACCTCCTCATACTACCCTGAATGAGAAAGAACCACACTTGTGATTAAGCCATACGCCCCTTTTGAGGAGTTCTGCATGATTTGGGATTTTATCTATAAAATCAATTCCTTCACTCAAACTATGTTAAAACGGCTTTTACCTTCATATTTATCAATGTCTCGATAGATTTAAACAAAAAAACAACGTTGTACTTTGAAGTAAAAGAAAGAGCCAATCAAAAGTTTTAGGAATCCGAGAATAAGCTTATTTTCATGAGTTCTGCACGATTTCGGATTTTATGTATAAAATCAATTCATTCACTCAAACCAAGTTAAAACTACTTTTTCCTTCATATTTATCAATGTCTAGATCGACTTCAACAAAGAACAACATTGTATTTTGCAGTAGAAGAAAGAGCAACACTGAAGGATCAGGAATCCGAGAATAAGCTTATTTTCTTATGGGCAAGTGGGAACTGCTTTGTCCTTCATATTTATCAATGTGTAGATGGATTTCAACTTCTTCTACTGCAAAGTCCAATGTTTTTCTTTGTTGAAGTCGATCTAGACATTGATGAATATGGAAGGACAAAGCAGTTTTAACTTGGTTTGAGCAAAGCAATTCATTTTATAGCAAAATCCGAAATCGTGCAGAACTCATGAAAGCAGGCTTATACTCGGATTCCTGAAACTTTAGATTTGCTCTTTCTTTTACTGCAAAGTACAACGTTGTTTTTTTTTGTTTAAATATTTCTAGACATGGTAAATATGAAGGACAAATCAGTTTTAACATAGTTTGAGTGAAGTAATGCATTTTATAAGCAAAATCCCAAATCATGCAGAACTCACGAAATGCTTTTTCTCGCTTTTCACTGCTTTTTACAAACTTTGGTCGGACGTTCACACCTTCTTGCATCCGAACACCTCCGCTTCCGCTTTTGATGATGTATATTCGGGCATTCGAACCTTTTTTTACCCGCTTTTTACAAACCATTGTCGGACTTTCACACCTTCTTGCAGCCGAACACCACCTCTCCCGCTTTTGATGATGTATGGTCCAGTATTCTTACCTTTTCTAACACATTTTTCAGCAATTATGGTCGGACATTCACACCTACTCACAGCTGGACACCTCCGCTCCCGCTTTTGATCATACAATGTCGGGACATCGCTCCTTGTCTTACCTGCTTTTTACAAACTTTAGTCGAACATTCCCACCTTCTTGCAGCTGAACACCTCCGCTCCCGCTTTTGATGATGTATAGTCGGGCTTTCGAGCCTTTTCTTACCCGGTTTTTACAAATTATAGTCAGACATTCACACCTTGCAGCTGAACCTCCGCTCCCTGTTTTGATCATGTATGGTCTGGCAATACTACCTTTTCTTCCCCCGTTTGTGAGTAATTATGGCTGGACATTCACACCTACTTGCAGTCGAACTGCTCTGCTCCCGCTTTTGATTATGTTTGGTTTGGATATTAAAACCTTTTCATAACTGCTTTTTACAAACCATGGTCGGACTTTCACACCTTCTTGTAGCCGAACAACTCCGCTCCCGCTATTGATTGTGTACAGTCGGGTATTTTAACCTTTTCTTACCCGCTTTTTACCAACTATGGTCGGACATTCACACCGTCTTACAGCGGAACACCTCCGCTCCCGCTTTTTATGGTGTATAGTCGGGCATTCGAACCTTTTCTTACCCGCTTTTTCCAAACTATGGTCGGCTATTCACAGCTTCCTCTCCACCATACTTGTATGGTGGGATATTCACACCCACTTGCATCCGAAAACCTCCGCCCCAATTTTGTTGATATTTAGTCGGACATTCACACCTTACCCGCTTTTGGCAAACTATGGCCTTCTTGCAGCCAAACACCTCTGATCTCGCTTTTGATGATGTAAGGTTGGGCATTCAGACCTTGCTTCACCTGCTTTTCACCAAATATAGTCGGACATTCACACCCACTTGCATCCGAAGATCTCCGCCCCAAATTTTGTTGATATTTAGTCGGACATTCGCACCTTACCCGCTTTTGGCAAACTATGGCCTTCTTGCAGCCAAACACCTCTGATCTCGCTTTTGATGATGTAAGGTTGGGCATTCAGACCTTGCTTCACCTGCTTTTCACCAAATATAGTCGGACATTCACACCTTCTTGCAGCCGAACACTTCCGCTCCACCTTTTAGTGTTCTATCACACCTTTTTTTCACCGCATTTTATACATTATGGTTGGAAATTTTCAACCACTCTCATCCGAAGACCTCTCCTCCCGCTTTTGTTAATATATTTGAACTTTAGTCGGACATTCAAACCTTCTTGCAGCTGGACCACCTCCGCTCCCTGTTTTGATCATATATGGTCTAGCAATACTACCTTTTCTTACCCGTTTGTGAGTAATTATGGCTGGACATTCACACCTACTTGCAGCCGAACACAACCTCTCTCGCTTTTGATGATGTATGGACCGGCATTCTTACCTTTTCTAACACATTTTTCAGCAATTATGGTCGGAGATTCACACCTACTCACAGCCGAACAACTCCGCTACCGCATTTGATGGTGTATAGTCGGGCATTCTCACCCTTTCTCATCAGCTTTTTGCAAATTATGATCTGACATTCACACCTACTTGCAGTCGAACAGCTCTGCTCCCGCTTTTCATTATGTTTGGTTGGATATTCGAACCTTTTCTTAACTGCTTTTTACAAACTTTGGTTGGACGTTCACACCTTCTTGTAGCCGAACACATGCACTCCTGCTTTTGATGATGTATGGTTGGGCATTCGCACCTTTTTTTTACCCATTTTTCAGGTATTATGGGTGGACATTCACACCTTCTTGCAGCTGAACACCTCCTCTCCCACTTATGATCATGTGTGGTTTGATTTTCGAAAATTTTCTTTCATGTTTTCTAGCAATTATTGATGGACATTTAGACCTTCTTGCAGCTGAACACCACCTCTCCCGATTTTGATGATGTATGGACCGGCATTTTTACCTTTTCTAACACATTTTTCAGCAATTATGGTTGGAGATTCACACCTACTCACAGCCGAACAACTCCGCTACCGCATTTGATGGTGTATAGTCGGGCATTCTCACCCTTTCTCATCAGCTTTTTGCAAATTATGATCTGACATTCACACCTACTTCCAGTCGAACAGCTCTGCTCCCACTTTTGATTATGTTTGGTTAGATATTCGAACCTTTTCTTAACTGCTTTTTACAAACTCTGGTCGGACGTTCACAATATCTTGCAGCCGAACACCTCCGCTTCCGCTTTTGATGGTGTATATTCGGGCATACGAACCTTTTCTTACCCGCTTTTTACAAACCAAGGTCGGACTTTCACACCTTCTCTTAGCTGAACAACTCCGCTCCCTCTTTTGATTGTGTACAGTCGGGTAATTTAACCTTTTCTTACCCGCTTTTTACCATCTATGGTCGGACATTCACACCGTCTTACAGCGGAACACCTCCGCTCCCTCTTTTGATGATGTATGGTTAGGCATTCGCACCTTTTCTTACCCATTTTTCAGTAATTATGGGTAGACATTCACACCTTCTTGCAGCTGAACACCTCCTCTCCCGCTTATGATCATGTGCAGTTTGATATTCGAAAATTTTCTTTCATGTTTTCTAGCAATTATTGTGGACATTCAGCCCGTCTTGCAGCTGAACACCTCCGCTCCCACTTTTGATGGTGTATAGTCGGGCTTTCGAGCCTTTTCTTCCCCGGTTTTTACAAATTATGGTTGGACATTCAGACCTTCTTGCAGCCGAAAACCTCCACTCCCTCTTTTGATCATACATTGTCGGGCATTCGCACCTTTTCTTACCCGCTTTTTACAAACCATGGTCGGACTTTCACACCTTTTAGTAGCCGAACAACTCCGCTCCCGCTATTGATTGTGTACAGTCGGGTATTTTAACCTTTTCTTACCCGCTTTTTACCAACTATGGTTGGACATTCACACCTTCTTACAGCAGAACACCTCCGCTCCCTGTTTTGATTATGTATGGTTTGACATTTGCACCTTCTCTCACCCGCCTTTTACTATGGTCGGCCATTCACAGCTTCCTCTCCACCATACTTGTATGGTGGGATATTCACACCCACTTGCATCCGAAGACCTCCGCCCCAAATTTTGTTGATATTTAGTCGGACATTCGCACCTTACCCGCTTTTGGCAAACTATGGCCTTCTTGCAGCCAAACACCTCTGATCTCGCTTTTGATGATGTAAGGTTGGGCATTCAGACCTTGCTTCACCTGCTTTTCACCAAATATAGTCGGACATTCACACCTTCTTGCAGCCGAACACTTCCGCTCCACCTTTTAGTGTTCTATCACACCTTTTTTTCACCGCATTTTATACATTATGGTTGGAAATTTTCAACCACTTTCATCCGAAGACCTCTCCTCCCGCTTTTGTTAATATATTTGAACTTTAGTCGGACATTCAATCCTTCTTGCAGCAAAAATTCAAAAAAAGCAAATATTTGATGTATGATCAAAAGCGGGAACGGAGGTGTTCAGCTGCAAGAAGGTCTACATGTCCATCAATAATTGCTAGAAAACATGAAAGAAACTTTTCGAAAATCAAACCGCACATGATCATAAGTGGGATAGGAGGTGTTCAGCTAAAAGGTGTGAATGTCCACCCATAATTCCTGAAACATGGGCAAAAAAAAGGTGTGAATGCCCAACCATACATCATCAAAAGCAGGAGTGGAAGTGTTCGGCTACAAGAAGGTGTGAACGTCCAACCAAAATATGTAAAAAGAAGTTAAGAAAAGGTTCGAATATCCAACCAAACATAATCAAAAGCGGGAGCAGAGCTGTTCGACTGCAAGTAGGTGTGAATGTCAGATCATAATTTGCAAAAAGCTGATGAGAAAGGGTGAGAATGCCCGACTATACATCATCAAATGCCGGAGCGGAGTTGTTCGGCTGTGAGTAGGTGTGAATCTCCGACCATAATTGCTGAAAAATGTGTTAGAAAAGGTAAAAATGCCGGTCCATACATCATCAAAAGCGAGAGAGGTTGTGTTCGGCTGCAAGTAGGTGTGAATGTCCAGCCATAATTACTCACAAACGGGTAAGAAAAGGTAGTATTGCCAGACCATATATGATCAAAACAGGGAGCGGAGGTGGTTCAGCTGCAAGAAGGTTTGAATGTCAAACTAAAGTTCAAATATATTAACAAAAGCGGGAGGAGAGGTCTTTGGATGAAAGTGGTTGAAAATTTCAAACCATAATGTATAAAATGCGGTGTAAAAAAAGGTGTGATAGAACACTAAAAGGTGGAGCGGAAGCGTTCGGCTGCAAGAAGGTGTGAATGTCCGACTATATTTGGTGAAAAGCAGGTGAAGCAAGGTCTGAATGCCCAACCTTACATCATCAAAAGCAAGATCAGAGTTGTTTGGCTGCAAGAAGGCCATAGTTTGCCAAAAGCGGGTAAGGTGCGAATGTCCGACTAAATATCAACAAAATTTGGGGCGGAGGTTTTCGGATGCAAGTGGGTGTGAATATCCCACCATACAAGTATGGTGGAGAGGAAGCTGTGAATAGCCGACCATAGTTTGGAAAAAGCGGGTAAGAAAAGGTTTGAATGCCCGAACATACACCATCAAAAGAGGGAGCGGAGGTGTTCCGCTGTACGAAGGTGTGAATGCCCAACCATACATCATCAAAAGCAGGAGTGGAAGTGTTCGGCTACAAGAAGGTGTGAACGTCCAACCAAAATATGTAAAAAGAAGTTAAGAAAAGGTTCGAATATCCAACCAAACATAATCAAAAGCGGGAGCAGAGCTGTTCGACTGCAAGTAGGTGTGAATGTCAGATCATAATTTGCAAAAAGCTGATGAGAAAGGGTGAGAATGCCCGACTATACATCATCAAATGCCGGAGCGGAGTTGTTCGGCTGTGAGTAGGTGTGAATCTCCGACCATAATTGCTGAAAAATGTGTTAGAAAAGGTAAAAATGCCGGTCCATACATCATCAAAAGCGAGAGAGGTTGTGTTCGGCTGCAAGTAGGTGTGAATGTCCAGCCATAATTACTCACAAACGGGTAAGAAAAGGTAGTATTGCCAGACCATATATGATCAAAACAGGGAGCGGAGGTGGTTCAGCTGCAAGAAGGTTTGAATGTCAAACTAAAGTTCAAATATATTAACAAAAGCGGGAGGAGAGGTCTTTGGATGAAAGTGGTTGAAAATTTCAAACCATAATGTATAAAATGCGGTGAAAAAAAAGGTGTGATAGAACACTAAAAGGTGGAGCGGAAGTGTTCGGCTGCAAGAAGGTGTGAATGTCCGACTATATTTGGTGAAAAGCAGGTGAAGCAAGGTCTGAATGCCCAACCTTACATCATCAAAAGCAAGATCAGAGTTGTTTGGCTGCAAGAAGGCCATAGTTTGCCAAAAGCGGGTAAGGTGCGAATGTCCGACTAAATATCAACAAAATTTGGGGCGGAGGTTTTCGGATGCAAGTGGGTGTGAATATCCCACCATACAAGTATGGTGGAGAGGAAGCTGTGAATAGCCGACCATAGTTTGGAAAAAGCGGGTAAGAAAAGGTTTGAATGCCCGAACATACACCATCAAAAGAGGGAGCGGAGGTGTTCCGCTGTACGAAGGTGTGAATGTCCGACCATACTTGGTAAAAAGCGGGTAAGAAAAGGTTAAAATACCCGACTGTACACAATCAATAGCGGGAGCCGATGTGTTCGGCTACAAGAAGGTGTGACAGTCCAACCATGGTTTGTAAAAAGCGGGTAAGAAAAGGTGCGAATGTCCGACAATGTATGATCAAAAGAGAGAGCGGAGGTTTTCGGATACACCAAGGTTTGAATGTCCTACCATAGTTTGTAAATAGCGGGTAAGAAAAGGTTCGAATGCCCGACTATACACCATAAAAAGCGGGAGCGGATGTGTTCCGCTGTAAGACGGTGTGAATGTCCGACCATAGTTGGTAAAAAGCGGGTAAGAAAAGGTTAAAATACCCAACTGTACACAATCAATAACGGGAGCGGAGTTGTTCGGCTACAAGAAGGTGTGAAAGTCCGACCATGGTTTGTAAAAAGCAGTTAAGAAAAGGTTCGAATATCCAACCAAACATAATCAAAAGCGGGAGCAGAGCTGTTCGACTGCAAGTAGGTGTGAATGTCCAGCCATAATTACTCACAAACGGGAGAAGAAAAGGTAGTATTGCCAGACCATACATGATCAAAACAGGGAGCGGAGGTTCAGCTGCAAGGTGTGAATGTCTGACTATAGTTTGTAAAAAGCGGGTAAGACAAGGTGCGAATGCCCAACAATGTATGATCAAAAGAGAGAGCGGAGGTGTTCGGCTGCAAGGTCTGAATGTCCAACCATAATTTGTAAAAACCGGGTAAGAAAAGGCTCGAAAGCCCGACTATACATCATCAAAAGCGAGAGCGGAGGTGTTCAGCTGCAAGAAGGTGTGAATGTTCGACTAAAGTTTGTAAAAAGCTGGTAAGACAAGGAGCGATGTCCCGACATTGTATGATCAAAAGCGGGAGCGGAGGTGTCCAGCTGTGAGTAGGTGTGAATGTCCGACCATAATTGCTGAAAAATGTGTTAGAAAAGGTAAGAATACTGGACCATACATCATCAAAAGCGGGAGAGGTCGTGTTCGGCTGCAAGAAGGTGTGAAAGTCCGACAATGGTTTGTAAAAAGCGGGTAAAAAAAGGTTCGAATGCCCGAATATACATCATCAAAAGCGGAAGCGGAGGTGTTCGGATGCAAGAAGGTGTGAACGTCCGACCAAAGTTTGTAAAAAGCAGTGAAAAGCGAGAAAAAGCATTTCGTGAGTTCTGCATGATTTGGGATTTTGCTTATAAAATGCATTACTTCACTCAAACTATGTTAAAACTGATTTATCCTTCATATTTACCATGTCTAGAAATATTTAAACAAAAAAACAACGTTGTACTTTGCAGTAAAAGAAAGAGCAAATCTAAAGTTTCAGGAATCCGAGTATAAGCCTGCTTTCATGAGTTCTGCACGATTTCGGATTTTGCTATAAAATGAATTGCTTTGCTCAAACCAAGTTAAAACTGCTTTGTCCTTCCATATTCATCAATGTCTAGATCGACTTCAACAAAGAAAAACATTGGACTTTGCAGTAGAAGAAGTTGAAATCCATCTACACATTGATAAATATGAAGGACAAAGCAGTTCCCACTTGCCCATAAGAAAATAAGCTTATTCTCGGATTCCTGATCCTTCAGTGTTGCTCTTTCTTCTACTGCAAAATACAATTTTGTTCTTTGTTGAAGTTGATCTAGACATTGATAAACATGAAGGAAAAAGCAGTTTTAACTTGGTTTGAGTGAATGAATTCATTTTATACATAAAATCCGAAATCGTGCAGAACTCATGAAAATAAGCTTATTCTCGGATTCCTAAAACTTTTGATTGGCTCTTTCTTTTACTGCAAAGTACAACGTTGTTTTTTTGTTTAAATCTATCGAGACATTGATAAATATGAAGGTAAAAGCCGTTTTAACATAGTTTGAGTGAAGGAATTGATTTTATAGATAAAATCCCAAATCATGCAGAACTCCTCAAAAGGGAAGTATGGCTTAATCACAAGTGTGGTTCTTTCTCATTCAGGGTAGTATGAGGAAGTTTATGCTTGAAATATATGTAGAAATGGGTACATATGAAATACAAAGCAGTGTTAACTTAGTTTGAGTGAAGGAATTCATTTTATACATAAAATCCCAAATCATGCAGAACGTATGAAAAGAAGCTTATTCTCGGATTCCTGATCCTTCAGTTTTGCTCTTTCTTCTACTGCAAAATACAATGTTGTTCTTTGTTGAAGTCAATCTAGACATTGATAAATATGAAGGAAAAAGCAGTTTTAACTTGGTTTGAGTGAATGAATTCATTTTATACATAAAATCCGAAATCGTGCAGAACTCATGAAAATAAGCTTATTCTCGGATTCCTAAAACTTTTGATTTGCTCTTTCTTTTATTGCAAAGTACAACGTTGTTTTTTGTTTAAATCTATCGAGACATTGATAAATATAAAGGTAAAAGCCGTTTTAACATAGTTTGAGTGAAGGAATTAATTTTATAGATAAAATCCCAAATCATGCGGAACTCCTCAAAAGGGAGGTATGGCTTAATCACAAGTGTGGCTCTTTCTCATTCAGGGTAATATGAGGAAGTTTATGCTTGAAATATATGTAGAAATGGGTACATATGAAGGACAAAGCAGTGTTAACTTAGTTTGCGTGAAGAAATTCATTTTATACATAAAATCCGAAATCGTGCAGAACTCATGAAAATAAGCTTATTCTCGGATTCCTAAAACTTTTGATTTGCACTTTCTTTTACTGCAAAGTACAATGTTGTTTTTTGTTGAAATCTATCTAGACATTGATAAATACCAGCCGAAACTCTGCTGCCGCTTTTGATAATTTATGGTTGGGCATTTTTACCTTTTCTTACCCGCTTTTTACAAATTATGAACTTACATTCACACCTACTTGCAGTCGAACACCTTCTCATGTGCGGTTGGGCTTTCGCACCTTTTCTTACCCATTTTTCAGTAATTATGGGTGGACATTCAGACCTTCTTGCAGCCGAAAACCTCCGCTCCTCTTTTGATCATACATTGTCGGGCATTCACACCTTGTCTTACCCGCTTTTTACAAACTTTAGTCGGACATTCAAACCTTCTTGCAGCTGAACCACCTCCGCTCCCTGTTTTGATCATATATGGTCTGGCAATAGTACCTTTTCTTACCCGTTTGTGAGTAATTATGGCTGGATATTCACACCTTCTTGCAGCCGAACACAACCTCTCCCGCTTTTGATGATATATGGTCCGGCATTCTAGTCTTTTCTAACACATTTTTCAGCAATTATGGTCGGACATTCACACCTACTCACAGACGAACACCTCCGCTCCCACATTTGATAGTGTATAGTCGGGCATTCTCACCCTTTCTCATCAGCTTTTTGCAAATTATGATCTGATATTCACACCTACTTGCAGTCGAACAGCTCTGCTCCCGCTTTTGATTATGTTTGGTTAGATATTCGAACCTTTTCTTAACTGCTTTTTACAAACTTTGGTCGGACGTTCACAATATCTTGCAGCCGAACACCTCCGCTTCCGCTTTTGATGGTGTATAGTCGGGCATTCGAGCCTTTTCTTACCCACCTATTACTTACTATGGTTGGACATTCAAGCCTTCTTGTAGCCGAACACATCCGCTCCTGCTTTTGATGATGTATGATTTGGCATTCGCACCTTTTCTTACCCATTTTTCAGTAATTATTGGTCGGACATTCAGACCTGCTTGCACCTGAACACCTCTGCTCCCGCTTTTGATCGTGTATAGTCGGGCTTTCGAGCCTTTTCTTCCCCGATTTTTACAAATTATGGTTGGACATTCAGACCTTGCAGCCGAAAACCTCCGCTCCCTCTTTTGATCATACATTGTCGGGCATTCGCCCCTTGTCTTACACGGTTTTTACAAACTTTAGTCAGACATTCACACCTTGCAGCTGAACCACCTCCATTCCCTGTTTTGATCATGTGTGGTCTGGAAATACTACCTTTTCTTCCCCCGTTTGTGAGTAATTATGGCTGGACATTCACACCTACTTGCAGCCGAAAAACCACCTCTCCCGCTTTTGATGATGTATTGTCCGGCATTCTAGTCTTTTCTATCACATTTTTCAGCAATTATGATCTGACATTCACACCTACTTGCAGTCGAACAGCTCTGCTCCCGCTTTTGATTATGTTCGGTTGGATATTCAAACCTTTTCTTAACTGCTTTTTACAAACTTTGGTCGGACGTTCACACTTTCTTGCAGCCGAACACCTCCGCTTCCGCTTTTGATGATTTATGGTTGGACATTCGCATCTTTTCCTACCCATTTTTCAGTAATTATGGGTGGATATTCACATCTTCTTGCAGCTGAACACCTCCTCTCCCGCTAATGATCATGTAAGGTTTGATATTCGAAAATTTTCTTTCATGTTTTAAAGCAATTATTAATGGACATTCACACCTACTTGCAGCCGAACACCACCTCTAACGCTTTTGATGATGTATGGACCGGCATTCTTACCTTTTCTAACACATTTTTCAGCAATTATGGTTGGAGAATCACACCTACTCACAGCCGAACAACTCCGCTACCGCATTTGATGGTGTATAGTCGGGATTTCTCACCCTTTCTCATCAGCTTTTTGCAAATTATTCTCTGACATTCACACCTACTTGCAGTCGAACAGCTCTGCTCCCGCTTTTGATTATGTTTGGTTAGATATTCGAACCTTTTCTTAACTGCTTTTTTACAAACTTTGGTCGGACGTTCACACTTTCTTGCAGCCGAACACCTCCGCTTCCGCTTTTGATGATTTATGGTTGGACATTCGCATCTTTTCCTACCCATTTTTCAGTAATTATGGGTGGATATTCACATCTTCTTGCAGCTGAACACCTCCTCTCCCGCTAATGATCATGTAAGGTTTGATATTCGAAAATTTTCTTTCATGTTTTAAAGCAATTATTAATGGACATTCACACCTACTTGCAGCCGAACACCACCTCTAACGCTTTTGATGATGTATGGACCGGCATTCTTACCTTTTCTAACACATTTTTCAGCAATTATGGTTGGAGAATCACACCTACTCACAGCCGAACAACTCCGCTACCGCATTTGATGGTGTATAGTCGGGATTTCTCACCCTTTCTCATCAGCTTTTTGCAAATTATTCTCTGACATTCACACCTACTTGCAGTCGAACAGCTCTGCTCCCGCTTTTGATTATGTTTGGTTAGATATTCGAACCTTTTCTTAACTGCTTTTTTACAAACTTTGGTTGGACGTTCACACCTTCTTGCAGCCGAACACCTCCGCTCCCTCTTTTGTTGGTGTATGTTCGGGCATTCGAACCTTTTCTTACCCGCTTTTTACAAACCAGGGTCGGACTTTCACACCTTTTAGTAGCCGAACAACTCCGCTCCCGCTATTGATTGTGTACAGTCGGGTATTTTAACCTTTTCTTACCCGCTTTTTACCAACTATGGTCGGACATTCACACCGTCTTACAGCGGAACAGCTCTGCTCCCGCTTTTGATTATGTATGGTTGGATATTCGAACCTTTTCTTAACTGCTTTTTACAAACTTTGGTTGGATGTTCACACCTTCTTGTAGCCGAACACATGCACTCCTGCTTTTGATGATGTATGGTTGGGCATTCGCACCTTTTTTTTACCCATTTTCCAGGTATTATGGGTGGACATTCACACCTTCTTGCAGCTGAACCACTCCTCTCCCACTTATGATCATGTGTGGTTTGATTTTCGAAAATTTTCTTTCATGTTTTCTAGCAATTATTGATGGACATTTAGACCTTCTTGCAGCTGAACACCACCTCTCCCGATTTTGATTATGTATGGACCGGCATTTTTACCTTTTCTAACACATTTTTCAGCAATTATGGTTGGAGATTCACACCTACTCACAGCCGAACAACTCCGCTACCGCATTTGATGGTGTATAGTCGGGCATTCTCACCCTTTCTCATCAGCTTTTTGCAAATTATGATCTGACATTCACACCTACTTGCAGTCGAACAGCTCTGCTCCCGCTTTTGATTATGTATGGTTGGATATTCGAACCTTTTCTTAACTGCTTTTTACAAACTTTGGTTGGACGTTCACACCTTCTTGTAGCCGAACACATGCACTCCTGCTTTTGATGATGTATGGTTGGGCATTCGCACCTTTTTTTTACCCATTTTTCAGGTATTATGGGTGGACATTCACACCTTCTTGCAGCTGAACACCTCCTCTCCCACTTATGATCATGTGTGGTTTGATTTTCGAAAATTTTCTTTCATGTTTTCTAGCAATTATTGATGGACATTTAGACCTTGCAGCTGAACACCACCTCTCCCGATTTTGATGATGTATGGACCGGCATTTTTACCTTTTCTAACACATTTTTCAGCAATTATGGTTGGAGATTCACACCTACTCACAGCCGAACAACTCCGCTACCGCATTTGATGGTGTATAGTCGGGCATTCTCACCCTTTCTCATCAGCTTTTTGCAAATTATGATCTGACATTCACACCTACTTCCAGTCGAACAGCTCTGCTCCCGCTTTTGATTATGTTTGGTTAGATATTCGAACCTTTTCTTAACTGCTTTTTACAAACTTTGGTCGGACGTTCACAATATCTTGCAGCCGAACACCTCCGCTTCCGCTTTTGATGGTGTATATTCGGGCATACGAACCTTTTCTTACCCGCTTTTTACAAACCAAGGTCGGACTTTCACACCTTCTCTTAGCTGAACAACTCCGTTCCCTCTTTTGATTGTGTACAGTCGGGTAATTTAACCTTTTCTTACCCGCTTTTTACATTCTATGGTCGGACATTCACACCGTCTTACAGCGGAACACCTCCGCTCCCTCTTTTGATGATGTATGGTTAGGCATTCGCACCTTTTCTTACCCATTTTTCAGTAATTATGGGTGGACATTCACACCTTCTTGCAGCTGAACACCTCCTCTCCCGCTTATGATCATGTGCAGTTTGATATTCGAAAATTTTCTTTCATGTTTTCTAGCAATTATTGATGGACATTCAGACCGTCTTGCAGCTGAACACCTCCGCTCCCACTTTTGATGGTGTATAGTCGGGCTTTCGAGCCTTTTCTTCCCCGGTTTTTACAAATTATGGTTGGACATTCAGACCTTCTTGCAGCCGAAAACCTCCACTCCCTCTTTTGATCATACATTGTCGGGCATTCGCACCTTTTCTTACCCGCTTTTTACAAACCATGGTCGGACTTTCACACCTTTTAGTAGCAGAACAACTCCGCTCCCGCTATTGATTGTGTACAGTCGGGTATTTTAACCTTTTCTTACCCGCTTTTTACCAACTATGGTTGGACATTCACACCTTCTTACAGCAGAACACCTCCGCTCCCTGTTTTGATTATGTATGGTTTGACATTCGCACCTTCTCTCACCCGCCTTTTACTATGGTCGGCCATTCACAGCTTCCTCTCCACCATACTTGTATGGTGGGATATTCACACCCACTTGCATCCGAAGAGCTCCGCTTCCGCTTTTGATGGGAACTGACAACATAAGAAGTCCGGACATACTTTGATAGTATATGAATAAGTGGGTAGCTACTGACAAGCATTAAGCATGTCACACAGCCCAAACATATAACATTTCAGGACACACCACACAGTTAACAACCACAGTGAAGTGTCAAAGCCCAAACATTCAACAGGACACTTACACAACACATTCAAATCAAACAGTCAGACAACATACAAGAACATATACCCCAGCCGGCATTGCTCCCTGCCTATTTTCCTACAGCTCACTATGTGTGCGCACACCTTTATTCACAAACTCTTCAACTTATACTCTTTTACCGAAGCTGCTACAGCTCGATTGGCCGAATACCCTTAGATCCTATTTCGGTGAATTTGACATCTGCCTTACATGTAACAGATTAGCGGTTTAGCAGTTTTAATTTAGTTTGAGTGAAGGAATTCATTTTATAGCAAAATCCGAAATCGTGAAGCACTCATGAAAGTAAGCTTATTCTCGGATTCCTGAAACTTTAGATTTGCTCTTTCTTTTACTGCAAAGTACAACGTTGTTTTTTTTGTTTAAATCTTTCTAGACATGGTAAATATGAACGACAAAGCAGTTTTAACATAGTTTGAGTGAAGGAATTCATTTTATAGATAAAATCCCAAGAGTCTGCAGAGAAAAGAGAGTGAATGCGAAGTAGACTTTAACACGGCTATGGGAGCGAGCCGAGTGTCGGCTAACCGGGAGAATTGCTTGAAAGAAACGCGACACTGAATGAGCGGTCAGAACAAAGCCTCAATACGGGATTCTCGTGGTGTTTTTGTTGCTGCCTTGTCTTTTGCATAGAGTAAAAGACAAGGCAGCCATCGAAGAGGGCCCGATTGTTCCTACTTGGTCAGCCGAGGAGCAGGGGGGGGGGGAGCAAGCGTCTCAACCAAGCAAAGCTCACCATGGGGAAGGTGGCTATGCCAACAAGCCTGATGCCCTGATGCCCTGATGCGGGAGTGCAAAGTTATACCATTTAAAAGGGCTGAAGAGTGCTCAGTGCAGCGGGTGGGCGGAGGTGCAACGTGACACTCTGGCCACCTATGGCCATAAAAAGAACACTGCTACAAGTGCGCATTGTGCCAGCAAGGGCCCTTGGACCTGAAACAGTGGACAGTTATCGCTTCTCGGCCTTTTGGCTAAGATCAAGTGTAGTATCTGTTCTTATCAGTTTAATATGTCCTCTATACGAGGACAACATATTAAATGGATTTTTAAGAATAGGAGTTGAAAAAGAAGCTTGCTCCGTTCACTCCAAGCCTCGACCCGGTACTGCAGTGCCGCTGGGAACGGTGCGCTCTCCTCTGCTCTTGTGAAAAAGCAAACAGCGGTGCAGGATGGAAGTTTCAGGGAGCCCAAGATGAAACTTTCTTTTAATCTGCTGAGAAAAGAGAGTGAATGCGAAGTGGACTTTAACACGGCTCTGGGAGCGAGCCGAGTGCGGGCTAACCGGGAGAATTGCTTGAAAGAAACGCGACACCGAATGAGTGGTCAGAACAAAGCCTCAATACGGTGTTCCCGTGGTGTTTGTGGCTGCCTTGTCTTTTGCACAGAGTAAAAGACAAGGCAGCCATCGAATAGATTGTTTCTACTTGGTCAGCCGAGGAGCAGGGGGGGGGGGGGGGCAAGCGTCTCAACCAAGCAAAGCTCACCAAGTAGGAACAATCGGGCCATTTTCGATGGCTGCAACACCTGAAAGAGATATTGATGCGAGACCCGATCAAATGCTTTTTCAAAGTCTAAAGCAGTAAAATTCTGTGTCAAGTGTGCATTCTCTTTTACGGTTTTGTCAACAAATTTTAAGATTTCTGCCGATGTTTCCAAGTGCACTGGTTTCTCTTTGTACATGTTACTATAAAAGGTATGTACAGTTTCAATCATCTCTTGTGTGGATTTTGTTGAAAACCCATCTTCTCTTTTTAGATTTTGAATACACTCCTTTTTATTTATAACTTTCTTTCTTTTTCACCTTCCTCAATTTCCTGCTCCCTGCTTCTTACAAAAATTCCTTTACTCTTTATTTCTGCTAAAACTGACATTTCCTTTTTGACATCTTTGATTTCTTCTTTAAAGTCTATGCCACACTGATTTAGTTTAAAGTAGCGCTGTAAGCGTTTATGTAGTCCCATCATACATCTATTCTCTTTCCTTTTTTTACGTTTACCTTGCTGTTTAAAAAAAGTCTGGGTCGTTTCCTTCACCATTTCCCACCATTGTGCATGTGTTTTTAGAGGTCTTGAAGGGTCTGCCACTCTTTATAACATTCCCTGTACTGACTGACTATGATTTCATCCTCCAACAGGGAACAGTTGAGTTTCCACAGACCACTTCCTACCGTCACACCAGAAGGGGGTGAAAGGGTGCAGGAGAGCATAAGGTGGTCTGAAAAGAAAACAGGGGTTAATCTAACATCAGTGGGTGGGCAATCTCTAGTAAAGAAATAATCAATGCGAGAGGCTCTGGTGCCATCATGACTAAACCAGGTGAAGCCCTCCTCTCTGGGATGCATGGTTTTAAAACAGTCAGTAAGCTTAAAATCCCTGCATATGCCCTGAAGTAAAATCGAAGTCTTATCCACTTTAAAATCTACCCCTGCTCTTTTTCTATCTTTCCTGCTCAAGATACAGTTAAAATCCCCTCCTACAACTAAAGGTACTTGCCCTAGCATGTAAAGCTGTATATCTTCTAAAAGGTCATACCTTTCATTTTTTCCATTGAAACCATAAATATTTAAGAGGTTAAAGTCTTGCCCCATAAAATTCAAGTGTGCTAAAAGTGCCCGTCCGTCTCTCACCACTGTGCTACCTTTCACCAGAACATGCAGATTTTTAATTAGAATGGCCACACCATCATTTTTATTTTGATTTGAGCCACTCCATATCGATAAATGGGGCCACATTTCCTCCCATTGTCTATGGTTTTTTAAAAAAGGTAGTCCACATTCTTGTATTAAAAACACATCTGATTTTATGGAGTCTAAGAAGGATAAAATACTCTGGGCTCTTGTCTTTGATTTCACACTTCTCACATTTAGTGTTGAGAAGGTGAGAACCATTAAAAGCATAAAGGAAAGTAGGTATGTCATTTTCGTTTTTCTAAGTTATCAAAACAAATTACACACAGGTTATTTCTTGGGAAACTAGCTCTTCCTTCATTTCTTTAGGTGAAAAGTGAGTAGGGTGATCTATATTTCCTTTTCGGACTCTCGGTGTTGGCCTCTGACGCAATGTTGCATTTAACTTTGAGTCCCTGGGGGTTGATTGCAGAGCTGAAGTTAAAAAGGAGACCTCATTTGGTGAGTCGGAGGGGAAGACTCTAGGTTCTTCCACTGAAGAACTGTCTGAAAGGGACCTAACCCTTCCCCTCTTCTCTGATAACACTGGGGAATCAGAGGCTCAGATGCAATCCTCTTCGGCTGTTGACCTTCGGGGAGGTGAGTATCTTCACTAGACTCACCTGTCTGCTCTTCCTCCTCATTTAGCGTAGCTCCACCCTCTGCCTGTGAATTCTCACAGACTTCAACACTGAGTGGTGAGGCCTCTACAGGCCCCTCCCCTTTTTGCTCCTCACTTCCAATCCAAGCTTTTGGCGGGAAGTTTGAATTTATTGGGTCAACCTCTTCACTTTGTTTACCAACTGCCACCTTTGTTCCTTCTCTTTGTTGGCTTGACTGTGGCTTTACCGTCTTTAATTTGTTGGCAAAAGATTTAGGGCAATCTCTGAAGAGGTGATTTAATTCTCCACAGAGATTACATTTCCTGCCATTTGGACACTCTCCAAAAGTTTGCCCAATTTCTCTGCTCTTCCCACATAACACCTTGGTACAAGCCTCAACCAGGTGCCCATGCTCACCACACTTGCGGCAGAACTTGGGCTGCCCCTGGTAGTGGATGTAACCTCGGTTTTCAAGGTGGCCAGAGTGTCGCCCAACCGCTGCACTGAGCACTCTTCAGCCCTTTTAAATGGTATAACTTTGCACTCCCGCACGCTCCAGCAAGCACCATTCAAGCAACAACTTTGCACTCCAGCTTCGAACATCGGCACAGTCGCAACAAGTAAGGCGACTCTACTCAGAGAAGTCACTCTGCACAGTAAGAAGATTTCTTTTGCACAGACAGAAAGGGCTTCACCCGCAAAGGTAAAGCCTGCCAAAAATAGAAACAACTCATTAGTGCTGCTCTCCACAGAAATCTTTAGTAAAAGGCGAAAGACTTGTACGTTATGAAGAGAAACCAGAGTACGATTATCCGTCACTGTGGGAGCAGGGCATCAGGCTAGTTGGCATAGCCACCTTCCCCATGGTGAGCTTTGCTTGGTTGAGACGCTTGCTCCCCCCCCCCCTTGCTCCTCGGCTGACCAACTAGGAACAATCGGGCCCTATTCGATGGCTGCATTGTCTTTTACACTGTGCAAAAGACAAGGCAGCAACAAAAACACCACGAGAATCCCGTATTGAGGCTTTGTTCTGATCGCTCATTCGGTGTCGCGTTTCTTTCAAGCAATTCTCCCGGTTAGCCCACACTCGGCTCGCTCCCATAGCCGTGTTAAAGTCTACTTCGCATTCACTCTCTTTTCTCAGCAGACTCTTGGGATTTTATCTATAAAATGAATTCCTTCACTCAAACTATGTGAAAACTGCTTTGTCCTTAATATTTACCATGTCTAGAAAGATTTAAACAAAAAAAACAACGTTGTACTTTGCAGTAAAAGAAAGAGCAAATCTAAAGTTTCAGGAATCCGAGAATAAGCTTACTTTCATGAGTTCTTCACGATTTCGGATTTTGCTATGAAATGAATTCCTTCACTCAAACTAAATTAAAACTGCTAAACCGCTAATCTGTTATATGTAAGGCAGATGTCAAATTCACCGAAATAGGATCAAAGGGTATTCGGCCAATCGAGCTGTAGCAGCTTCGGTAAAAGAGTATAAGTTGAAGAGTTTGTGAATAAAGGTGTGCGCACACATAGTGTGCTGTAAGAAAATAGGCAGGGAGCAATGCCGGCTGGGGTATATGTTCTTGTATGTTGTCTGACTGTTTGATTTGAATGTGTTGTGTAAGTGTCCTGTTGAATGTTACATGTTTGGGCTTTGACACGCTTCACTGTGGTTGTTAACTGTGTGGTGTGTCCTGAAATGTTATATGTTTGGGCTGTGTGACATGCTTAATGCTTGTCAGTAGCTACCCACTTATTCATATATAGCAACTGACAACATAAGAAGTCCGGACATACTTTGATAGTAGTTGTAGAAGTATCCTTATTGATAATAGATCACTAATTCATAGTGATAGAACAGTAGATGAACAGGTGTTTGCACATGTCTCACGGAAATAAAATGGGTGTATGATTGCTGACGGCAGAGCAATACTGCCAAACTTATGAGTTCTTGTGGCAAACTTGATTCAGTGTCTTGACGTGTATACGCTGTTTCGCTGACTTGATTGTCACAAGAAACAAAGTGTGTTTGATAAGATCCGACCATTTTATTACGGGAGGATCAGTATGTATGGATTCTGATGTGACTGATAAACCCATTCGTATCTTAAGCATAATCTAATACGTGAGACAACGCCCTGGCACACGATAAAAAAAAAAAAAAGAGAGAGAGCGGTTTTGTGTCCCCACAGTCCATAATGTAGAAAAGAGAGAAAAAAGCCTTTCTGATTTGGTGTGTGTGCTCATAGTGCAGAGTGTAGAGAAAAGAAAGCCGTTTTGGTGTCACGGGTGTTGTGACTTACACACACACATTTCTAAATTGAGAAAGGAAATTATTTTAGAGGAAGCACTAGAGTTTAGATCCCACATTTGTTGATAGGCATTCATTTATTTCCTCACTTCTGATGAAGTTTCAACAATAAACAACAAACTTTGTATTATGAGAAAGAACTAGACTCATTCTTCAGGAATCCGAAAATAAGCTCTATTTTATGAGTTATGCACGAATTCGGATTCTCCTATAAAAAGAATTCATTAACTCAAACCAAGTTAAGACTGCTTTGTCCTTCATATTTATTCATGTCTAATCAAGTTTCAACGATAAACAACGTTGTACTTTGTAGAATGAGAAAGAACTTCTTCAGCAATAAGCATCTCTCGACATATGACGAAATACAGATTTTGCTATAAAATTAATTCCTTCTATCAGCCTGACTTAAAACTGTTTGTCCTCCTTATTTATCCACTTCAAATCAAGTTTCAACAATTAAAAAAAAATTGTAGTTTGAGAAAGAACAACTTAATCTTCAGCAATCAGTATAAAAAGAGGTGCAAATGCCAACCATACCTAAAAGGTGGAGCGGAAGTATTCAGCTGCAAGTAGGAGTGAATGTTCGACCATAATTTGTAAAAAGCGGGTAAGAAAAGGTTCGAATGCCCGACTATATATTACCAAAAGCGGGAGGAGAGGTCTTCGGATGAGAGTGGGTGAGAATTTCCAACCATAATCTATAAAATACGGTGAAAAAAAATATGTGAATGCCTCATAGAACACTAAAAGCGGAAGTGTTCGGCTGCAAGAAGGTGTGAATGTCCGACTATATTTGGTGAAAAGCAGGTGAAGCAAGGTCTGAATGCCCAACCTTACATAATCAAAAGCGAGATCAGAGGTGTTTGGCTGCAAGAAGGCCATAGTTTGCCAAAAGCGGGTAAGGTGCGAATGTCCGACTAAATATCAACAAAATTTGGGGCGGAGGTCTTCGGATGCAAGTGGTTGTGAATGTCCGACTATATTTGGTGAAAAGCAGGTGAAGCAAGGTCTGAATGCCCAACCTTACATCATCAAAAGCGAGATCAGAGGTGTTTGGCTGCAAGAAGGCCATAGTTTGCCAAAAGCGGGTAAGGTGCGAATGACCGACTAAATATCAACAAAAGTTGGGGCGGAGGTCTTCGGATGCAGGTGGGTGTGAATATCCCACCATACAAGTATGGTGGAGAGGAAGCTGTGAATGGCCGACCATAGTAAAAGGCGAGTGAGAGAAGGTGCGAATGTCAAACCATACATAATCAAAACAGGGAGCGGAGGTGTTCTGCTGTAAGAAGGTGTGAATGTCCAACCATAGTTTTTAAAAAGCGGGTAAGAAAAGGTTAAAATACCCGACTGTACACAATCAATAGCGGGAGCGGAGTTGTTCGGCTACTAAATGGTGTGAAAGTCCGACCATGGTTTGTAAAAAGTGGGTAAGAAAAGGTGCGAATGCCCGACAATGTATGATCAAAAGAGGGAGTGGAGGTTCTCGGCTGCAAGAAGGTCTGAATGTCCAACCATAATTTGTAAAAACCGGGGAAGAAAAGGCTCGAAAGCCCGACTATACACCATCAAAAGTGGGAGCGGAGGTGTTCAGCTGCAAGACGGTCTGAATGTCCATCAATAATTGCTAGAAAACATGAAAGAAAATTTTCGAATATCAAACTGCACATGATCATAAGCGGGAGAGGAGGTGTTCAGCTGCAAGAAGGTGTGAATGTCTACCCATAATTACTGAAAAATGGGTAAGAAAAGGTGCGAATGCCTAACCATACATCATCAAAAGAGGGAGCGGAGGTGTTCCGCTGTAAGACGGTGTGAATGTCCGACCATAGATGGTAAAAAGCGGGTAAGAAAAGGTTAAATTACCCGACTGTACACAATCAAAAGAGGGAGCGGAGTTGTTCAGCTAAGAGAAGGTGTGAAAGTCCGACCTTGGTTTGTAAAAAGCGGGTAAGAAAAGGTTCGTATGCCCGAATATACACCATCAAAAGCGGAAGCGGAGGTGTTCGGCTGCAAGATATTGTGAACGTCCGACCAAAGTTTGTAAAAAGCAGTTAATAAAAGGTTCAAATATCTAACCAAACATAATCAAAAGCGGGAGCAGAGCTGTTCGACTGGAAGTAGGTGTGAATGTCAGATCATAATTTGCAAAAAGCTGATGAGAAAGGGTGAGAATGCCCGACTATACACCATCAAATGCGGTAGCGGAGTTATTTGGCTGTGAGTAGTTGTGAATCTCCAACCATAATTGCTGAAAAATGTGTTAGAAAAGGTAAAAATGCCGGTCCATACATCATCAAAATTGGGAGAGGTGGTGTTCAGCTGCAAGAAGGTCTAAATGTCCATCAATAATTGCTAGAAAACATGAAAGAAAATTTTCGAAAATCAAACCACACATGATCATAAGTGGGAGAGGAGGTGTTCAGCTGCAAGAAGGTGTGAATGTCCACCCATAATACCTAAAAAATGGGTAAAAAAAAGGTGCGAATGCCCAACCATACATCATCAAAAGCAGGAGTGCATGTGTTCGGCTACAAGAAGGTGTGAACGTCCAACCAAAGTTTGTAAAAAGCAGTTAAGAAAAGGTTCGAATATCCAACCAAACATAATCAAAAGCGGGAGCAGAGCTGTTCGACTGCAAGTAGGTGTGAATGTCAGATCATAATTTGCAAAAAGCTGATGAGAAAGGGTGAGAATGCCCGACTATACACCATCAAATGCGGGAGCGGAGTTGTTCGGCTGTGAGTAGGTGTGAATCTCCGACCATAATTGCTGAAAAATGTGTTAGAAAAGGTAAGAATGCCGGTCCATACATCATCAAAAGCGAGAGAGGTTGTGTTCGGCTGCAAGTAGGTGTGACTGTTCGACTAAAGTTTGTAAAAAGTGGGTAAGACAAGGTGCGAATGCCTGACAATGTATGATCAAAAGCGGGAGCGGAGGTGTTCAGCTGCAAGAAGGTCTACATGTCCATCAATAATTCCTAGAAAACATGAAAGAAACTTTTCGAAAATCAAACCGCACATGATCATAAGTGGGATAGGAGGTGTTCAGCTGCAAGGTGTGAATGTCCACCCATAATTCCTGAAAAATGGGCAAAAAAAAGGTGTGAATGCCCAACCATACATCATCAAAAGCAGGAGTGGAAGTGTTCGGCTACAAGAAGGTGTGAACGTCCAACCAAAATATGTAAAAAGCAGTTAAGAAAAGGTTCGAATATCCAAACATACATAATCAAAAGCGGGAGCAGAGCTTTTCGACTGCAAGTAGGTGTGAATGTCAGATCATAATTTGCAAAAAGCTGATGAGAAAGGGTGAGAATGCCCGACTATACATCATCAAATGCGGGAGCGGAGTTGTTCGGCTGTGAGTAGGTGTGAATCTCCGACCATAATTGCTGAAAAATGTGTTATAAAAGGTAAAAATGACGGTCCATACATCATCAAAAGCGAGAGAGGTTGTGTTCGGCTGCAAGTAGGTGTGAATGTCCAGCCATAATTACTCACAAACGGATAAGAAAAGGTAGTATTGCCAGACCATATATGATCAAAACAGGGAGCGGAGGTGGTTCAGCTGCAAGAAGGTTTGAATGTCCGACTAAAGTTCAAATATATTAAAGAAAGCGGGAGGAGAGGTCTTCGGATGAGAGTGGTTGAAAATTTCCGACCATAATGTATAAAATGCGGTGAAAAAAAGGTGTGATAGAACACTAAAAGGTGGAGCGGAAGTGTTCGGCTGCAAGAAGGTGTGAATGTCCGACTATATTTGGTGAAAAGCAGGTGAAGCAAGGTCTGAATGCCCAACCTTACATCATCAAAAGCGAGATCAGAGGTGTTTGGCTGCAAGAAGGCCATAGTTTGCCAAAAGCGGGTAAGGTGCGAATGTCCGACTAAATATCAATAAAATTTGGGGCAGAGGTCTTCGGATGCAAGTGGGTGTGAATATCCAACCATACAAGTATGGTGGAGAGGAAGCTGTGAATAGCCGACCATAGTTTGGAAAAAGCGGGTAAGAAAAGGTTTGAATACCCGAACATACACCATCAAAAGAGGGAGCGGAGGTGTTCCGCTGTACGAAGGTGTGAATGTCCGACCATAGTTGGTAAAAAGCGGGTAAGAAAAGGTTAAAATACCCGACTGTACACAATCAATAGCGGGAGCAGATGTGTTCGGCTACAAGAAGGTGTGAAAGTCCAACCATGGTTTGTAAAAAGCGGATAAGAAAAGGTGCGAATGTCCGACAATGTATGATCAAAAGAGAGAGCGGAGGTGTTCGGATACAAGAAGGTTTGAATGTCCCACCATAGTTTGTAAAAAGCGGGTAAGAAAAGGTTCGAATGCCCGAACATACACCATCAAAAGAGGGAGCGGAGGTGTTCCGCTGTAAGAAGGTGTGAATGTCAGACCATAGTTGCTAAAAAGCGGGTAAGAAAAGGTTAAAATACCCGACTGTACACAATCAATAGCGGGAGCGGAGTTGTTCGGCTACTAAAAGGTGTGAAAGTCCGACCCTGGTTTGTAAAAAGCGGGTAAGAAAAGGTTCGAATGCCCGAACATACACCATCAAAAGAGGGAGCGGAGGTGTTCCGCTGTAAGACGGTGTGAATGTCCGATCATAGTTGGTAAAAAGCGGGTAAGAAAAGGTTAAAATACCCGACTGTACACAATCAAAAGAGGGAGCGGAGTTGTTCAGCTAAGAGAAGGTGTGAAAGTCCGACCATGGTTTGTAAAAAGCGGGTAAGAAAAGGTTCGTATGCCCGAATATACACTATCAAAACCGGAAGCGTAGGTGTTCCGCTGCAAGAAGGTGTGAACGTCCGACCAAAGTTTGTAAAAAAGCAGTTAAGAAAAGGTTCGAATATCTAGCCAAACATAATCAAAAGCGGGAGCAGAGCTGTTCGACTGCAAGTAGGTGTGAATGTCAGAGAATAATTTGCAAAAAGCTGATGAGAAAGGGTGAGAAATCCCGACTATACACCATCAAATGCGGTAGCGGAGTTGTTCGGCTGTGAGTAGGTGTGATTCTCCAACCATAATTGCTGAAAAATGTGTTAGAAAAGGTAAGAATGCCGGTCCATACATCATCAAAAGCGGGAGAGGTGGTGTTCGGCTGCAAGTAGGTGTGAATGTCCATTAATAATTGCTTTAAAACATGAAAGAAAATTTTCGAATATCAAACCTTACATGATCATTAGCGGGAGAGGAGGTGTTCAGCTGCAAGAAGGTGTGAATGTCCAGCCATAATTACTCACAAACGGGTAAGAAAAGGTACTATTGCCAGACCATATATGATCAAAACAGGGAGCGGAGGTGGTTCAGCTGCAAGAAGGTTTGAATGTCCGACTAAAGTTTGTAAAAAGCGGGTAAGACAAGGTGTGAATTCCCGACAATGTATGATCAAAAGAGGAGTGGAGGTTTTCGGCTGCAAGAAGGTCTGAATGTCCACCCATAATTACTGAAAAATGGGTAAGAAAAGGTGCGAAAGCCCAACCGCACATGATCATAAGTGGATGAGAAGGTGTTCGACTGCAAGTAGGTGTGAATGTAAGATCATAATTTGTAAAAAGCGGGTAAGAAAAGGTAAGAATGCCCAACCATAAATTATCAAAAGCGGCAGCAGAGTTTCGGCTGGTATTTATCAATGTCTAGATAGATTTCAACAAAAAACAACGTTGTACTTTGCAGTAAAAGAAAGTGCAAATCAAAAGTTTTAGGAATCCGAGAATAAGCTTATTTTCATGAGTTCTGCACGATTTCGGATTTTATGTATAAAATGAATTTCTTCACGCAAACTAAGTTAACACTGCTTTGTCCTTCATATGTACCCATTTCTACATATATTTCAAGCATAAACTTCCTCATATTACCCTGAATGAGAAAGAGCCACACTTGTGATTAAGCCATACCTCCCTTTTGAGGAGTTCTGCATGATTTGGGATTTTATCTATAAAATTAATTCCTTCACTCAAACTATGTTAAAACGGCTTTTACCTTCATATTTATCAATGTCTCGATAGATTTAAACAAAAAAACAACGTTGTACTTTGCAATAAAAGAAAGAACAAATCAAAAGTTTTAGGAATCCGAGAATAAGCTTATTTTCATGTGTTCTGCACGATTTCGGATTTTATGTATAAAATGAATTCATTCACTCAAACCAAGTTAAAACTGCTTTTTCCTTCACATTTATCAATGTCTAGATCGACTTCAACAAAGAACAACATTGTATTTTGCAGTAGAAGAAAGAGCAACACTGAAGGATCAGGAATCCGAGAATAAGCTTCTTTTCATACGTTCTGCATGATTTGGGATTTTATGTATAAAATGAATTCCTTCACTCAAACTAAGTTAACACTGCTTTGTATTTCATATGTACCCATTTCTACATATATTTCAAGCATAAACTTCCTCATACTACCCTGAATGAGAAAGAACCACACTTGTGATTAAGCCATACGCCCCTTTTGAGGAGTTCTGCATGATTTGGGATTTTATCTATAAAATCAATTCCTTCACTCAAACTATGTTAAAACGGCTTTTACCTTCATGTTTATCAATGTCTCGATAGATTTAAACAAAAAAACAACGTTGTACTTTGCAGTAAAAGAAAGAGCCAATCAAAAGTTTTAGGAATCCGAGAATAAGCTTATTTTCATGAGTTCTGCACGATTTCGGATTTTATGTATAAAATGAATTCATTCACTCAAACCAAGTTAAAACTGCTTTTTCCTTCATGTTTATCAATGTCTAGATCAACTTCAACAAAGAACAACATTGTATTTTGCAGTAGAAGAAAGAGCAACACTGAAGGATCAGGAATCCGAGAATAAGCTTATTTTCTTATGGGCAAGTGGGAACTGCTTTGTCCTTCATATTTATCAATGTGTAGATGGATTTCAACTTCTTCTACTGTACAACGTTGTTTTTTTGTTTAAATATTTCTAGACATGGTAAATATGAAGGACAAATCAGTTTTAACATAGTTTGAGTGAAGTAATGCATTTTATAAGCAAAATCCCAAATCATGCAGAACTCACGAAATGCTTTTTCTCGCTTTTCACTGCTTTTTACAAACTTTGGTCGGACGTTCACACCTTCTTGCATCCGAACACCTCCGCTTCCGCTTTTGATGATGTATATTCGGGCATTCGAACATTTTTTTACCCGCTTTTTACAAACCATTGTCGGACTTTCACACCTTCTTGCAGCCGAACACCACCTCTCCCGCTTTTGATGATGTATGGTCCAGTATTCTTACCTTTTCTAACACATTTTTCAGCAATTATGGTCGGACATTCACACCTACTCACAGCTGGACACCTCCGCTCCCGCTTTTGATCATACAATGTCGGGACATCGCTCCTTGTCTTACCTGCTTTTTACAAACTTTAGTCGAACATTCACACCTTCTTGCAGCTGAACACCTCCGCTCCCGCTTTTGATGATGTATAGTCGGGCTTTCGAGCCTTTTCTTACCCGGTTTTTACAAATTATGGTTGGACATTCAGACCTACTTGCAGTCGAACAGCTCTGCTCCCGCTTTTGATTATGTTTGGTTGGATATTCGAACCTTTTCTTAACTTCTTTTTACATATTTTGGTTGGACGTTCACACCTCCTTGTAGCCGAACACTTCCACTCCTGCTTTTGATGATGTATGGTTGGGCATTCACACCTTTTTTTTGCCCATTTTCCAGGAATTATGGGTGGACATTCACACCTTGCAGCTGAACACCTCCTATCCCACTTATGATCATGTGCGGTTTGATTTTCGAAAAGTTTCTTTCATGTTTTCTAGCAATTATTGATGGACATGTAGACCTTCTTGCTGCTGAACACCTCCGCTCCCGCTTTTGATCATACATTGTCAGGCATTCGCACCTTGTCTTACCCACTTTTTACAAACTTTAGTCGAACAGTCACACCTTTTTGCAGCCGAACACCACCTCTACCGCTTTTGATGATGTATGGTCCAGCATTCTTACCTTTTCTAACACATTCTTCAGCAATTATGGTCGGACATTCACACCTACTCAGAGCCGAACACCTCCGCTCCCGCATTTGATGGTCTATAGTCGGGCATTCTACAGCGGAAAAGACTCATTCTTATGTTCGGTTAGATATTCGAACCTTTTCTTAACTGCTTTTTACAAACTTTGGTCGGACGTTCACAATATCTTGCAGCCGAACACCTCCGCTTCCGCTTTTGATGGTGTATATTCGGGCATACGAACCTTTTCTTACCCGCTTTTTACAAACCAAGGTCGGACTTTCACACCTTCTCTTAGCTGAACAACTCCGCTCCCTCTTTTGATTGTGTACAGTCGGGTAATTTAACCTTTTCTTACCCGCTTTTTACCATCTATGGTCGGACATTCACACCGTCTTACAGCGGAACACCTCCGCTCCCTCTTTTGATGATGTATGGTTAGGCATTCGCACCTTTTCTTACCCATTTTTCAGTAATTATGGGTAGACATTCACACCTTCTTGCAGCTGAACACCTCCTCTCCTGCTTATGATCATGTGCAGTTTGATATTCGAAAATTTTCTTTCATGTTTTCTAGCAATTATTGATGGACATTCAGACCGTCTTGAAGCTGAACACCTCCGCTCCCACTTTTGATGGTGTATAGTCGGGCTTTCGAGCCTTTTCTTCCCCGGTTTTTACAAATTATGGTTGGACATTCAGACCTTCTTGCAGCCGAAAACCTCCACTCCCTCTTTTGATCATACATTGTCGGGCATTCGCACCTTTTCTTACCCGCTTTTTACAAACCATGGTCGGACTTTCACACCTTCTTGTAGCCGAACAACTCCGCTCCCGCTATTGATTGTGTACAGTCGGATATTTTAACCTTTTCTTACCCGCTTTTTACCAACTATGGTTGGACATTCACACCTTCTTACAGCAGAACACCTCCGCTCCCTGTTTTGATTATGTATGGTTTGACATTCGCACCTTCTCTCACCCGCCTTTTACTATGGTCGGCCATTCACAGCTTCCTCTCCACCATACTTGTATGGTGGGATATTCACACCCACCTGCATCCGAAGACCTCCGCCCCCACTTTTGTTGATATTTAGTCGGTCATTCGCACCTTACCCGCTTTTGGCAAACTATGGCCTTCTTGCAGCCAAACACCTCTGATCTCGCTTTTGATGATGTAAGGTTGGGCATTCAGACCTTGCTTCACCTGCTTTTCACCAAATATAGTCGGACATTCACACCCACTTGCATCCGAAGACCTCCGCCCCAAATTTTGTTGATATTTAGTCGGACATTCGCACCTTACCCGCTTTTGGCAAACTATGGCCTTCTTGCAGCCAAACACCTCTGATCTCGCTTTTGATGATGTAAGGTTGGGCATTCAGACCTTGCTTCACCTGCTTTTCACCAAATATAGTCGGACATTCACACCTTCTTGCAGCCGAACACTTCCGCTCCACCTTTTAGTGTTCTATCACACCTTTTTTTCACCGCATTTTATACATTATGGTTGGAAATTTTCAACCACTCTCATCCGAAGACCTCTCCTCCCGCTTTTGTTAATATATTTGAACTTTAGTCGGACATTCAAACCTTCTTGCAGCTGAACCACCTCCGCTCCCTGTTTTGATCATATATGGTCTGGCAATACTACCTTTTCTTACCCGTTTGTGAGTAATTATGGCTGGACATTCACACCTACTTGCAGCCAAACACAACCTCTCTCGCTTTTGATGATGTATGGACCGGCATTCTTACCTTTTCTAACACATTTTTCAGCAATTATGGTCGGATATTCACACCTACTCACAGCCGAACAACTCCGCTCCCGCATTTGATGGTGTATAGTCGGGCATTCTCACCCTTTCTCATCAGCTTTTTGCAAATTATGATCTGACATTCACACCTACTTGCAGTCGAACAGCTCTGCTCCCGCTTTTGATTATGTATGTTTGGATATTCGAACCTTTTCTTAACTGCTTTTTACAAACTTTGGTTGGACGTTCACACCTTCTTGTAGCCGAACACATGCACTCCTGCTTTTGATGATGTATGGTTGGGCATTCGCACCTTTTTTTTTACCCATTTTTCAGGTATTATGGGTGGACATTCACACCTTCTTGCAGCTGAACACCTCCTCTCCCACTTATGATCATGTGTGGTTTGATTTTCGAAAATTTTCTTTCATGTTTTCTAGCAATTATTGGTGGACATTTAGACCTTCTTGCAGCTGAACACCACCTCTCCCGATTTTGATTATGTATGGACCGGCATTTTTACCTTTTCTAACACATTTTTCAGCAATTATGGTTGGAGATTCACACCTACTCACAGCCGAACAACTCCGCTACCGCATTTGATGGTGTATAGTCGGGCATTCTCACCCTTTCTCATCAGCTTTTTGCAAATTATGATCTGACATTCACACCTACTTGCAGTCGAACAGCTCTGCTCCCGCTTTTGATTATGTATGGTTGGATATTCGAACCTTTTCTTAACTGCTTTTTACAAACTTTGGTTGGACGTTCACACCTTCTTGTAGCCGAACACATGCACTCCTGCTTTTGATGATGTATGGTTGGGCATTCGCACCTTTTTTTACCCATTTTTCAGGTATTATGGGTGGACATTCACACCTTCTTGCAGCTGAACACCTCCTCTCCCACTTATGATCATGTGTGGTTTGATTTTCGAAAATTTTCTTTCATGTTTTCTAGCAATTATTGATGGACATTTAGACCTTCTTGCAGCTGAACACCACCTCTCCCGATTTTGATGATGTATGGACCGGCATTTTTACCTTTTCTAACACATTTTTCAGCAATTATGGTTGGAGATTCACACCTACTCACAGCCGAACAACTCCGCTACCGCATTTGATGGTGTATAGTCGGGCATTCTCACCCTTTCTCATCAGCTTTTTGCAAATTATGATCTGACATTCACACCTACTTCCAGTTGAACAGCTCTGCTCCCGCTTTTGATTATGTTTGGTTAGATATTCGAACCTTTTCTTAACTGCTTTTTACAAACTTTGGTCGGACGTTCACAATATCTTGCAGCCGAACACCTCCGCTTCCGCTTTTGATGGTGTATATTCGGGCATACGAACCTTTTCTTACCTGCTTTTTACAAACCAAGGTCGGACTTTCACACCTTCTCTTAGCTGAACAACTCCGCTCCCTCTTTTGATTGTGTACAGTCGGGTAATTTAACCTTTTCTTACCCGCTTTTTACCATCTATGGTCGGACATTCACACCGTCTTACAGCGGAACACCTCCGCTCCCTCTTTTGATGATGTATGGTTAGGCATTCGCACCTTTTCTTACCCATTTTTCAGTAATTATGGGTAGACATTCACACCTTCTTGCAGCTGAACACCTCCTCTCCCGCTTATGATCATGTGCAGTTTGATATTCGAAAATTTTCTTTCATGTTTTCTAGCAATTATTGATGGACATTCAGACCGTCTTGCAGCTGAACACCTCCGCTCCCACTTTTGATGGTGTATAGTCGGGCTTTCGAGCCTTTTCTTCTCCGGTTTTTACAAATTATGGTTGGACATTCAGACCTTCTTGCAGCCGAAAACCTCCACTCCCTCTTTTGATCATACATTGTCGGGCATTCGCACCTTTTCTTACCCGCTTTTTACAAACCATGGTCGGACTTTCACACCTTTTAGTAGCCGAACAACTCCGCTCCCGCTATTGATTGTGTACAGTTGGGTATTTTAACCTTTTCTTACCCGCTTTTTACCAAATATGGTTGGACATTCACACCTTCTTACAGCAGAACACCTCCGCTCCCTGTTTTGATTATGTATGGTTAGACATTCGCACCTTCTCTCACCCGCCTTTTACTATGGTCGGCCATTCACAGCTTCCTCTCCACCATACTTGTATGGTGGGATATTCACACCCACTTGCATCCGAAGACCTCCGCCCCCACTTTTGTTGATATTTAGTCGGTCATTCGCACCTTACCCGCTTTTGGCAAACTATGGCCTTCTTGCAGCCAAACACCTCTGATCTCGCTTTTGATGATGTAAGGTTGGGCATTCAGACCTTGCTTCACCTGTTTTTCACCAAATATAGTCGGACATTCACACCCACTTGCATCCGAAGACCTCCGCCCCAAATTTTGTTGATATTTAGTCGGACATTCGCACCTTACCCGCTTTTGGCAAACTATGGCCTTCTTGCAGCCAAACACCTCTGATCTCGCTTTTGATGATGTAAGGTTGGGCATTCAGACCTTGCTTCACCTGCTTTTCACCAAATATAGTCGGACATTCACACCTTCTTGCAGCCGAACACTTCCGCTCCACCTTTTAGTGTTCTATCACACCTTTTTTTCACCGCATTTCATACATTATGGTTGGAAATTTTCAACCACTCTCATCCGAAGACCTCTCCTCCCGCTTTTGTTAATATATTTGAACTTTAGTCGGACATTCAAACCTTCTTGCAGCTGAACCACCTCCGCTCCCTGTTTTGATCATATATGGTCTGGCAATACTACCTTTTCTTACCCGTTTGTGAGTAATTATGGCTGGACATTCACACCTACTTGCAGCCGAACACAACCTCTCTCGCTTTTGATGATGTATGGACCGGCATTCTTACCTTTTCTAACACATTTTTCAGCAATTATGGTCGGAGATTCACACCTACTCACAGCCGAACAACTCCGCTCCCGCATTTGATGGTGTATAGTCGGGCATTCTCACCCTTTCTCATCAGCTTTTTGCAAATTATGATCTGACATTCACACCTACTTGCAGTCGAACAGCTCTGCTCCCGCTTTTGATTATGTATGGTTGGATATTCGAACCTTTTCTTAACTGCTTTTTACAAACTTTGGTTGGACGTTCACACCTTCTTGTAGCCGAACACATGCACTCCTGCTTTTGATGATGTATGGTTGGGCATTCGCACCTTTTTTTTTACCCATTTTTCAGGTATTATGGGTGGACATTCACACCTTCTTGCAGCTGAACACCTCCTCTCCCACTTATGATCATGTGTGGTTTGATTTTCGAAAATTTTCTTTCATGTTTTCTAGCAATTATTGATGGACATTTAGACCTTCTTGCAGCTGAACATCACCTCTCCCGGTTTTGATTATGTATGGACCGGCATTTTTACCTTTTCTAACACATTTTTCAGCAATTATGGTTGGAGATTCACACCTACACACAGCCGAACAACTCCGCTACCGCATTTGATGGTGTAGAGTCGGGCATTCTCACCCTTTCTCATCAGCTTTTTGCAAATTATGATCTGACATTCACACCTACTTGCAGTCGAACAGCTCTGCTCCCGCTTTTGATTATGTATGGTTGGATATTCGAACCTTTTCTTAACTGCTTTTTACAAACTTTGGTTGGACGTTCACACCTTCTTGTAGCCGAACACATGCACTCCTGCTTTTGATGATGTATGGTTGGGCATTCGCACCTTTTTTTTACCCATTTTTCAGGTATTATGGGTGGACATTCACACCTTCTTGCAGCTGAACACCTCCTCTCCCACTTATGATCATGTGTGGTTTGATTTTCAAAAATTTTCTTTCATGTTTTCTAGCAATTATTGATGGACATTTAGACCTTCTTGCAGCTGAACACCACCTCTCCCGATTTTGATGATGTATGGACCGGCATTTTTACCTTTTCTAACACATTTTTCAGCAATTATGGTTGGAGATTCACACCTACTCACAGCCGAACAACTCCGCTACCGCATTTGATGGTGTATAGTCGGGCATTCTCACCCTTTCTCATCAGCTTTTTGCAAATTATGATCTGACATTCACACCTACTTCCAGTTGAACAGCTCTGCTCCCGCTTTTGATTATGTTTGGTTAGATATTCGAACCTTTTCTTAACTGCTTTTTACAAACTTTGGTCGGACGTTCACAATATCTTGCAGCCGAACACCTCCGCTTCCGCTTTTGATGGTGTATATTCGGGCATACGAACCTTTTCTTACCTGCTTTTTACAAACCAAGGTCGGACTTTCACACCTTCTCTTAGCTGAACAACTCCGCTCCCTCTTTTGATTGTGTACAGTCGGGTAATTTAACCTTTTCTTACCCGCTTTTTACCATCTATGGTCGGACATTCACACCGTCTTACAGCGGAACACCTCCGCTCCCTCTTTTGATGATGTATGGTTAGGCATTCGCACCTTTTCTTACCCATTTTTCAGTAATTATGGGTAGACATTCACACCTTCTTGCAGCTGAACACCTCCTCTCCCGCTTATGATCATGTGCAGTTTGATATTCGAAAATTTTCTTTCATGTTTTCTAGCAATTATTGATGGACATTCAGACCGTCTTGCAGCTGAACACCTCCGCTCCCACTTTTGATGGTGTATAGTCGGGCTTTCGAGCCTTTTCTTCTCCGGTTTTTACAAATTATGGTTGGACATTCAGACCTTCTTGCAGCCGAAAACCTCCACTCCCTCTTTTGATCATACATTGTCGGGCATTCGCACCTTTTCTTACCCGCTTTTTACAAACCATGGTCGGACTTTCACACCTTTTAGTAGCCGAACAACTCCGCTCCCGCTATTGATTGTGTACAGTTGGGTATTTTAACCTTTTCTTACCCGCTTTTTACCAAATATGGTTGGACATTCACACCTTCTTACAGCAGAACACCTCCGCTCCCTGTTTTGATTATGTATGGTTAGACATTCGCACCTTCTCTCACCCGCCTTTTACTATGGTCGGCCATTCACAGCTTCCTCTCCACCATACTTGTATGGTGGGATATTCACACCCACTTGCATCCGAAGACCTCCGCCCCCACTTTTGTTGATATTTAGTCGGTCATTCGCACCTTACCCGCTTTTGGCAAACTATGGCCTTCTTGCAGCCAAACACCTCTGATCTCGCTTTTGATGATGTAAGGTTGGGCATTCAGACCTTGCTTCACCTGTTTTTCACCAAATATAGTCGGACATTCACACCCACTTGCATCCGAAGACCTCCGCCCCAAATTTTGTTGATATTTAGTCGGACATTCGCACCTTACCCGCTTTTGGCAAACTATGGCCTTCTTGCAGCCAAACACCTCTGATCTCGCTTTTGATGATGTAAGGTTGGGCATTCAGACCTTGCTTCACCTGCTTTTCACCAAATATAGTCGGACATCCACACCTTCTTGCAGCCGAACACTTCCGCTCCACCTTTTAGTGTTCTATCACACCTTTTTTTCACCGCATTTCATACATTATGGTTGGAAATTTTCAACCACTCTCATCCGAAGACCTCTCCTCCCGCTTTTGTTAATATATTTGAACTTTAGTCGGACATTCAAACCTTCTTGCAGCTGAACCACCTCCGCTCCCTGTTTTGATCATATATGGTCTGGCAATACTACCTTTTCTTACCCGTTTGTGAGTAATTATGGCTGGACATTCACACCTACTTGCAGCCGAACACAACCTCTCTCGCTTTTGATGATGTATGGACCGGCATTCTTACCTTTTCTAACACATTTTTCAGCAATTATGGTCGGAGATTCACACCTACTCACAGCCGAACAACTCCGCTCCCGCATTTGATGGTGTATAGTCGGGCATTCTCACCCTTTCTCATCAGCTTTTTGCAAATTATGATCTGACATTCACACCTACTTGCAGTCGAACAGCTCTGCTCCCGCTTTTGATTATGTATGGTTGGATATTCGAACCTTTTCTTAACTGCTTTTTACAAACTTTGGTTGGACGTTCACACCTTCTTGTAGCCGAACACATGCACTCCTGCTTTTGATGATGTATGGTTGGGCATTCGCACCTTTTTTTTTACCCATTTTTCAGGTATTATGGGTGGACATTCACACCTTCTTGCAGCTGAACACCTCCTCTCCCACTTATGATCATGTGTGGTTTGATTTTCGAAAATTTTCTTTCATGTTTTCTAGCAATTATTGATGGACATTTAGACCTTCTTGCAGCTGAACATCACCTCTCCCGATTTTGATTATGTATGGACCGGCATTTTTACCTTTTCTAACACATTTTTCAGCAATTATGGTTGGAGATTCACACCTACACACAGCCGAACAACTCCGCTACCGCATTTGATGGTGTAGAGTCGGGCATTCTCACCCTTTCTCATCAGCTTTTTGCAAATTATGATCTGACATTCACACCTACTTGCAGTCGAACAGCTCTGCTCCCGCTTTTGATTATGTATGGTTGGATATTCGAACCTTTTCTTAACTGCTTTTTACAAACTTTGGTTGGACGTTCACACCTTCTTGTAGCCGAACACATGCACTCCTGCTTTTGATGATGTATGGTTGGGCATTCGCACCTTTTTTTTACCCATTTTTCAGGTATTATGGGTGGACATTCACACCTTCTTGCAGCTGAACACCTCCTCTCCCACTTATGATCATGTGTGGTTTGATTTTCGAAAATTTTCTTTCATGTTTTCTAGCAATTATTGATGGACATTTAGACCTTCTTGCAGCTGAACACCACCTCTCCCGATTTTGATTATGTATGGACCGGCATTTTTACCTTTTCGAACACATTTCTAAATTGAGAAAGGAAATTATTTTAGAGGAAGCACTAGAGTTTAGATCCCACATTTGTTGATAGGCATTCATTTATTTCTTCACTTCTGATAAAAATGATAAGACTGACCTAAAGAATTGGAGGCCCATCACACTTTTAAACTTTGACTGTAAACTTTTTAGCAAGGTTTTAACGACACGGATGTCCTCTGTTTTAGAGGAGGTAATTCAACCAGACCAGGCTTGTGCCATCTCAGAGAGACAACTCACCGACAGCCTCGTACTGATTCGAGACATCATTGATTACGCTAGAGACAGAAACACCCGGCTTGTCATCTTAAATTTAGACTTTGAAAAAGCTTTTGATCGGGTCTCTCATCAATATCTCTTTCAGGTGTTGCAGCCATCGAATAGGGCCCGATTGTTCCTACTTGGTGAGATTTGCTTGGTTGAGACGCTTGCTCCCCCCCCTTGCTCCTCGGCTGACCAAGTAGGAACAATCGGGCCCTATTCGATGGCTGCCTTGTCTTTTACTCTGTGCAAAAGACAAGGCAGCCACAAACACCACGGGAACACCGTATTGAGGCTTTGTTCTGACCACTCATTCGGTGTCGTGTTTCTTTCAAGCAATTCTCCCGGTTAGCCCACACTCGGCTCGCTCCCAGAGCTGTGTTAAAGTCTACTTCGCATTCACTCTCTTTTCTCAGCAGACTCTTGGGATTTTATCTATAAAATTTTATGTCCTTCATATTTACCATGTCTAGAAAGATTTAAACAAAAAAAAAAAACAACGTTGTACTTTGCAGTAAAAGAAAGAGCAAATCTAAAGTTTCAGGAATCCGAGAATAAGCTTACTTTCATGAGTTCTTCACGATTTCGGATTTTGCTATAAAATGAATTCCTTCACTCAAACTAAATTAAAACTGCTAAACCGCTAATCTGTTACATGTAAGGCAGATGTCAAATTCACCGAAATAGGATCTAAGGGTATTCGGCCAATCGAGCTGTAGCAGCTTTGGTAAAAGAGTATAAGTTGAAGAGTTTGTGAATAAAGGTGTGCGCACACATAGTGAGCTGTAGGAAAATAGGCAGGGAGCAATGCCGGCTGGGGTATATGTTCTTGTATGTTGTCTGACTGTTTGATTTGAATGTGTTGTGTAAGTGTCCTGTTGAATGTTACATGTTTGGGCTTTGACACTTCACTGTGGTTGTTAACTGTGTGGTGTGTCCTGAAATGTTATATGTTTGGGCTGTGTGACATGCTTAATGCTTGTCAGTAGCTACCCACTTATTCATATATAGCAACTGACAACATAAGAAGTCTGGACATACTTTGATAGTAGTTGTAGAAGTATCCTTATTGATAATAGATAAACTAATTCATAGTGATAGAACAGTAGATGAACAGGTGCCTGCACATGTCTCACGAAAATAAAATGGGTGTATGATTGCTGACGGCAGAGCAATACTGCCAAACTTATGAGTTCTTGTGGCAAACTTGATTCAGTGTCTTGACGTGTATACGCTGTTTCGCTGACTTGATTGTCACAAGAAACAAAGTGTGTTTGATTAGATCCGACCATTTTATTACGGGAGGATCAGTATGTATGGATTCTGATGTGACTGATAAACCCATTCGTATCGTAAGCATAATCTAATACGTGAGACAACGTCCTGGCACACAATCAAAAAAAAAAAGAGAGAGCGGTTTTGTGTCCCCACAGTCCATAATGTAGAAAAGAGAGAAAAAAGCCTTTCTGATTTAGTGTGTGTGCTCACAGTGCAGAGTGTAGAGAAAAGAGAGAAAAGAAAGCCGTTTTGGTGTCACGGGTGTTGTGACTTACACACACACATTTCTAAATTGAGAAAGGAAATTATTTTAGAGGAAGCACTAGAGTTTAGATCCCACATTTGTTGATAGGCATTCATTTATTTCTTCACTTCTGATGAAGTTTCAACAATAAACAACAAACTTTGTATTATGAGAAAGAACCAGACTCATTCTTCAGGAATCCGAAAATAAGCTCTATTTTACGAGTTATGCACGAATTCGGATTCTCCTATAAAACGAATTCCTTAACTCTAACCAAGTTAAGACTGCTTTGTCCTTCATATTTATTCATGTCTAATCAAGTTTCAACGATAAACAACGTTGTACTTTGTAGAATGAGAAAGAACTTCTTCAGCAATAAGCATCTCACGACATATGACGAAATACAGATTTTGCTATAAAATTAATTCCTTCTATCAGCCTGACTTAAAACTGTTTGTCCTCCTTATTTATCCACTTCAAATCAAGTTTCAACAATTAAAAAAATGTTGTAGTTTGAGAAAAAACAACTTAATCTTAAGCAATCATTATAAAAAGAGGGTAAGAAAAGGTGCAAATGCCAACCATACATCACTAAAAGGTGGAGCGGAAGTATTCGGCTGCAAGTAGGTGTGAATGTTCGACCATAATTTGTAAAAAGCGGGTAAGAAAAGGTTCGAATGCCCGACTATATATTAACAAAAGTGGGAGGAGAGGTCTTCGGATGAGAGTGGGTGAGAATTTCCAACCATAATCTATAAAATGCGGTGAAAAAAAAGGTGTGAATAACCCCATAGAACACTAAAAGGTGAAGCGGAAGTGTTCGGCTGCAAGAAGGTGTGAATGTCCGACTATATTTGGTGAAAAGCAGGTGAAGCAAGGTCTGAATGCCCAACCTTACATCATCAAAAGCGAGATCAGAGGTGTTTGGCTGCAAGAAGGCCATAGTTTGCCAAAAGCGGGTAAGGTGCGAATGACCGATTATACACCATCAACAAAAGTGGGGGCGGAGGTGTTCAGCTGCAAGAAGGTCTGAATGTCCAACAATAATTGCTAGAAAACATGAAAGAGAATTTTTGAATATCAAACCGCACATGATCATAAGCGGCAGAGGAGGTGTGCAGCTGCAAGAAGGTGTGAGTGTCCAACCATAATTACTGAAAAATGGGTAAGAAAAGGTTTGAATGCCCAACCATGCATCATCAAAAGCAGGAGTGGATGTGTTCGGCTACAAGAAGGTTTGAATGTCCAACCATAGTTTGTAAAAAGCGGGTAAGAAAAGGTTCGAATGCCCGAACATACACCATCAAAAGCAGAAGCGGAGGTGTTCAGCTGAAAGAAGGTCTGAATGTCCATCAGTAATTGCTAGAAAACATGAAAGAAAATTTTCGAATATCAAACCACACATGATCATAAGTGGGAGAGGAGGTGTTCAGCTGCAAGAAGGTGTGAATGTCCACCCATAATTACTGAAAAATGGGTAAGAAAAGGTGCAAGTGCCAACCATACATCACTAAAAGGTGAAGCGGAAGTATTCGGCTGCAAGTAGGTGCGAATGCTTGACAATGTATGATCAAAAGAGGGAGCGGAGGTTTTCGGCTGCAAGGTCTGAATGTCCAACCATAATTTGTAAAAACCGGGGAAGAAAAGGCTCGAAAGCCCGACTATACACCATCAAAAGCGGGAGCGGAGGTGTTCGGCTGCAAGTAGGTGTGAATGTTCGACCAAAATTTGTAAAAAGCGGGTAAGAAAAGGTTCGAATGCCCGACTATATATTAACCAAAGCAGGAGGAGAGGTCTTCGGATAAGAGTGGGTGAGAATTTTCAACCATAATCTATAAAATGCGGTGAAAAAAAAGGTGTGAATACCCCATAGAACACTAAAAGGTGGAGCAGAAGTGTTCGACTGCAAGAAGGTGTGACTGTTCGACTATATTTGGTGAAAAGCAGGTGAAGCAAGGTCTGAATGCCCAACCTTACATCATCAAAAACGAGATCAGAGGTGTTTGGCTGCAAGAAGGCCATAGTTTGCCAAAAGCGGGTAAGCTGCGAATGACCGACTAAATATCAACAAAAGTGGGGGCGGAGGTCTTCGGATGCAAGTGGGTGTGAATATCCCACCATACAAGTATGGTGGAGAGGAAGCTGTGAATGGCCGACCATAGTAAAAAGCGGGTGAGAAAAGGTGCGAATGTCCAATCATACATGATCAAAACAGGGAGCGGAGGTGTTTGGCTGCGACAAGGTGTGTATGTCCACCCATAATTAATGAAAAGCGGGCAACAAGTAGGTTTGAATACCCATCATCAAAAGCAGGAGTGGATGTGTTCGGCTACAAGAAGGTTTGAATGTCTGACCATAGTTTGTAAAAAGCGGGTAAGAAAAGGTTCGAGTGCCCGAACATACACCATCAAAAGAGGGAGCGGAGGTGTTCCGCTGTAAGAAGGTGTGAATGTCCAACAATAGTTGGTAAAAAGCGGGTAAGAAAAGGTTAAAATACCCGACTGTACACAATCAATAGCGGGAGCGGAGTTGTTCGGCTACAAGAAGGTGTGAAAGTCCGACCATGGTTTGTAAAAAGCGGGTAAGAAAAGGTGCGAATGCCCGACAATGTATGATCAAAAGAGGGAGTGGAGGTTTTCGGCTGCAAGAAGGTCTGAATGTCCAACCATAATTTGTAAAAACCGGGGAAGAAAAGGCTCGAAAGCCCGACTATACACCATCAAAAGTGGGAGCGGAGGTGTTCAGCTTCAAGAAGGTCTGAATGTCCATCAATAATTGCTAGAAAACATGAAAGAAAATTTTCGAATATCAAACTGCACATGATCATAAGCAGGAGAGGAGGTGTTCAGCTGCAAGAAGGTGTGAATGTCTACCCATAATTACTGAAAAATGGGTAAGAAAAGGTGCGAATGCCTAACCATACATCATCAAAAGAGGGAGCGGAGGTGTTCCGCTGTAAGACGGTGTGAATGTCCGACCATAGATGGTAAAAAGCGGGTAAGAAAAGGTTAAATTACCCGACTGTACACAATCAAAAGAGGGAGCGGAGTTGTTCAGCTAAGAGAAGGTGTGAAAGTCCGACCTTGGTTTGTAAAAAGCGGGTAAGAAAAGGTTCGTATGCCCGAATATACACCATCAAAAGCGGAAGCGGAGGTGTTCGGCTGCAAGATATTGTGAACGTCCGACCAAAGTTTGTAAAAAGCAGTTAAGAAAAGGTTTGAATATCTAACCAAACATAAGAATGAGTCTTTTCCGCTGTAGAATGCCCGACTATAGACCATCAAATGCGGGAGTGGAGGTGTTCGGCTCTGAGTAGGTGTGAATGTCCGACCATAATTGCTGAAGAATGTGTTAGAAAAGGTAAGAATGCTGGACCATACATCATCAAAAGCGGTAGAGGTGGTGTTCGGCTGCAAAAAGGTGTGACTGTTCGACTAAAGTTTGTAAAAAGTGGGTAAGACAAGGTGCGAATGCCTGACAATGTATGATCAAAAGCGGGAACGGAGGTGTTCAGCTGCAAGAAGGTCTACATGTCCATCAATAATTGCTAGAAAACATGAAAGAAACTTTTCGAAAATCAAATCGCACATGATCATAAGTGGGATAGGAGGTGTTCAGCTAAAAGGTGTGAATGTCCACCCATAATTCCTGAAAAATGGGCAAAAAAAAGGTGTGAATGCCCAACCATACATCATCAAAAGCAGGAGTGGAAGTGTTTGGCTACAAGAAGGTGTGAACGTCCAACCAAAATATGTAAAAAGAAGTTAAGAAAAGGTTCGAATATCCAACCAAACATAATCAAAAGCGGGAGCAGAGCTGTTCGACTGCAAGTAGGTGTGAATGTCAGATCATAATTTGCAAAAAGCTCATGAGAAAGGGTGAGAATGCCCGACTATACATCATCAAATGCCGGAGCGGAGTTGTTCGGCTGTGAGTAGGTGTGAATCTCCGACCATAATTGCTGAAAAATGTGTTAGAAAAGGTAAAAATGCCGGTCCATACATCATCAAAAGCGAGAGAGGTTGTGTTCGGCTGCAAGTAGGTGTGAATGTCCAGCCATAATTACTCACAAACGGGTAAGAAAAGGTAGTATTGCCAGACCATATATGATCAAAACAGGGAGCGGAGGTGGTTCAGCTGCAAGAAGGTTTGAATGTCAAACTAAAGTTCAAATATATTAACAAAAGCGGGAGGAGAGGTCTTTGGATGAAAGTGGTTGAAAATTTCAAACCATAATGTATAAAATGCGGTGAAAAAAAAGGTGTGATAGAACACTAAAAGGTGGAGCGGAAGTGTTCGGCTGCAAGAAGGTGTGAATGTCCGACTATATTTGGTGAAAAGCAGGTGAAGCAAGGTCTGAATGCCCAACCTTACATCATCAAAAGCAAGATCAGAGTTGTTTGGCTGCAAGAAGGCAATAGTTTGCCAAAAGCGGGTAAGGTGCGAATGTCCGACTAAATATCAACAAAATTTGGGGCGGAGGTTTTCGGATGCAAGTGGGTGTGAATATCCCACCATACAAGTATGGTGGAGAGGAAGCTGTGAATAGCCGACCATAGTTTGGAAAAAGCGGGTAAGAAAAGGTTTGAATGCCCGAATATACACCATCAAAAGAGGGAGCGGAGGTGTTCCGCTGTACGAAGGTGTGAATGTCCGACCATACTTGGTAAAAAGCGGGTAAGAAAAGGTTAAAATACCCGACTGTACACAATCAATAGCGGGAGCGGATGTGTTCGGCTACAAGAAGGTGTGACAGTCCAACCATGGTTTGTAAAAAGCGGGTAAGAAAAGGTGCGAATGTCCGACAATGTATGATCAAAAGAGAGAGCGGAGGTTTTCGGATACACGAAGGTTTGAATGTCCTACCATAGTTTGTAAATAGCGGGTAAGAAAAGGTTCGAATGCCCGACTATACACCATAAAAAGCGGGAGCGGAGGTGTTCCGCTGTAAGACGGTGTGAATGTCCGACCATAGTTGGTAAAAAGCGGGTAAGAAAAGGTTAAAATACCCGACTGTACACAATCAATAGCGGGAGTGGAGTTGTTCGGCTACAAGAAGGTGTGAAAGTCCGACCATGGTTTGTAAAAAGCAGTTAAGAAAAGGTTCGAATATCCAACCAAACATAATCAAAAGCGGGAGCAGAGCTGTTCGACTGCAAGTAGGTGTGAATGTCCAGCCATAATTACTCACAAACGGGGGAAGAAAAGGTAGTATTGCCAGACCATACATGATCAAAACAGGGAGCGGAGGTTCAGCTGCAAGGTGTGAATGTCTGACTATAGTTTGTAAAAAGCGGGTAAGACAAGGTACGAATGCCCAACAATGTATGATCAAAAGAGAGAGCGGAGGTGTTCGGCTGCAAGGTCTGAATGTCCAACCATAATTTGTAAAAACCGGGTAAGAAAAGGCTCGAAAGCCCGACTATACATCATCAAAAGCGGGAGCGGAGGTGTTCAGCTGCAAGAAGGTGTGAATGTTCGACTAAAGTTTGTAAAAAGCTGGTAAGACAAGGAGCGATGTCCCGACATTGTATGATCAAAAGCGGGAGCGGAGGTGTCCAGCTGTGAGTAGGTGTGAATGTCCGACCATAATTGCTGAAAAATGTGTTAGAAAAGGTAAGAATACTGGACCATACATCATCAAAAGCGGGAGAGGTGGTGTTCGGCTGCAAGAAGGTGTGAAAGTCCGACAATGGTTTGTAAAAAGCGGGTAAAAAAAAGGTTCGAATGCCCGAATATACATCATCAAAAGCGGAAGCGGAGGTGTTCGGATGCAAGAAGGTGTGAACGTCCGACCAAAGTTTGTAAAAAGCAGTGAAAAGCGAGAAAAAGCATTTCGTGAGTTCTGCATGATTTGGGATTTTGCTTATAAAATGCATTACTTCACTCAAACTATGTTAAAACTGATTTGTCCTTCATATTTACCATGTCTAGAAATATTTAAACAAAAAAACAACGTTGTACTGCAGTAAAAGAAAGAGCAAATCTAAAGTTTCAGGAATCCGAGTATAAGCCTGCTTTCATGAGTTCTGCACGATTTCGGATTTTGCTATAAAATGAATTGCTTTGCTCAAACCAAGTTAAAACTTCTTTGTCCTTCCATATTCATCAATGTCTAGATCGACTTCAACAAAGAAAAACATTGGACTTTGCAGTAGAAGAAATTGAAATCCATCTACACATTGATAAATATGAAGGACAAAGCAGTTCCCACTTGCCCATAAGAAAATAAGCTTATTCTCGGATTCCTGATCCTTCAGTGTTGCTCTTTCTTCTACTGCAAAATACAATGTTGTTCTTTGTTGAAGTCGATCTAGACATTGATAAACATGAAGGAAAAAGCAGTTTTAACTTGGTTTGAGTGAATGAATTCATTTTATACATAAAATCCGAAATCGTTCAGAACTCATGAAAATAAGCTTATTCTCGGATTCCTAAAACTTTTGATTGGCTCTTTCTTTTACTGCAAAGTACAACGTTGTTTTTTTGTTTAAATCTATCGAGACATTGATAAATATGAAGGTAAAAGCCGTTTTAACATAGTTTGAGTGAAGGAATTGATTTTATAGATAAAATCCCAAATCATGCAGAACTCCTCAAAAGGGGCGTATGGCTTAATCACAAGTGTGGTTCTTTCTCATTCAGGGTAGTATGAGGAAGTTTATGCTTGAAATATATGTAAAATGGGTACATATGAAATACAAAGCAGTGTTAACTTAGTTTGAGTGAAGGAATTCATTTTATACATAAAATCCCAAATCATGCAGAACGTATGAAAAGAAGCTTATTCTCGGATTCCTGATCCTTCAGTTTTGCTCTTTCTTCTACTGCAAAATACAATGTTGTTCTTTGTTGAAGTCGATCTAGACATTGATAAATATGAAGGAAAAAGCAGTTTTAACTTGGTTTGAGTGAATGAATTCATTTTATACATAAAATCCGAAATCGTGCAGAACTCATGAAAATAAGCTTATTCTCGGATTCCTAAAACTTTTGATTTTCTCTTTCTTTTATTGCAAAGTACAACGTTGTTTTTTGTTTAAATCTATCGAGACATTGATAAATATGAAGGTAAAAGCCGTTTTAACATAGTTTGAGTGAAGGAATTAATTATTTCTCATTCAGGGTAGTATGAGGAAGTTTATGCTTGAAATATATGTAAAATGGGTACATATGAAATACAAAGCAGTGTTAACTTAGTTTGAGTGAAGGAATTCATTTTATACATAAAATCCCAAATCATGCAGAACGTATGAAAAGAAGCTTATTCTCGGATTCCTGATCCTTCAGTTTTGCTCTTTCTTCTACTGCAAAATACAATGTTGTTCTTTGTTGAAGTCGATCTAGACATTGATAAATATGAAGGAAAAAGCAGTTTTAACTTGGTTTGAGTGAATGAATTCATTTTATACATAAAATCCGAAATCGTGCAGAACTCATGAAAATAAGCTTATTCTCGGATTCCTAAAACTTTTGATTTTCTCTTTCTTTTATTGCAAAGTACAACGTTGTTTTTTGTTTAAATCTATCGAGACATTGATAAATATGAAGGTAAAAGCCGTTTTAACATAGTTTGAGTGAAGGAATTAATTTTATAGATAAAATCCCAAATCATGCGGAACTCCTCAAAAGGGAGGTATGGCTTAATCACAAGTGTGGCTCTTTCTCATTCAGGGTAATATGAGGAAGTTTATGCTTGAAATATATGTAGAAATGGGTACATATGAAGGACAAAGCAGTGTTAACTTAGTTTGCGTGAAGAAATTCATTTTATACATAAAATCCGAAATCGTGCAGAACTCATGAAAATAAGCTTATTCTCGGATTCCTAAAACTTTTGATTTGCACTTTCTTTTACTGCAAAGTACAACGTTGTTTTTTGTTGAAATCTATCTAGACATTGATAAATACCAGCCGAAACTCTGCTGCCGCTTTTGATAATTTATGGTTGGGCATTCTTACCTTTTCTTACCCGCTTTTTACAAATTATGAACTTACATTCACACCTACTTGCAGTCGAACACCTTCTCATGTGCGGTTGGGCTTTCGCACCTTTTCTTACCCATTTTTCAGTAATTATGGGTGGACATTCAGACCTTCTTGCAGCCGAAAACCTCCGCTCCTCTTTTGATCATACATTGTCGGGCATTCACACCTTGTCTTACCCGCTTTTTACAAACTTTAGTCGGACATTCAAACCTTCTTGCAGCTGAACCACCTCCGCTCCCTGTTTTGATCATATATGGTCTGGCAATAGTACCTTTTCTTACCCGTTTGTGAGTAATTATGGCTGGACATTCACACCTTCTTGCAGCCGAACACAACCTCTCCCGCTTTTGATGATATATGGTCCGGCATTCTAGTCTTTTCTAAAACATTTTTCAGCAATTATGGTCGGACATTCACACCTACTCACAGACGAACACCTCCGCTCCCACATTTGATAGTGTATAGTCGGGCATTCTCACCCTTTCTCATCAGCTTTTTGCAAATTATGATCTGATATTCACACCTACTTGCAGTCGAACAGCTCTGCTCCCGCTTTTGATTATGTTTGGTTATATATTCGAACCTTTTCTTAACTGCTTTTTTACAAACTTTGGTCGGACGTTCACACCTTCTTGCAGCCGAACACCTCCGCTCCCTCTTTTGTTGGTGTATGTTCGGGCTTTCGAAACTTTTCTTACCCGCTTTTTACAAACCAGGGTCGGACTTTCACACCTTTTAGTAGCCGAACAACTCCGCTCCCGCTATTGATTGTGTACAGTCGGGTATTTTAACCTTTTCTTACCCGCTTTTTAGCAACTATGGTCGGACATTCACACCTTCGTACAGCGGAACACCTCCGCTCCCTCTTTTGATGGTGTATGTTCGGGTATTCAAACCTTTTCTTACCCGCTTTTTCCAAACTATGGTCGGCCATTCACAGCTTCCTCTCCACCATACTTGTATGGTGGGATATTCACACCCACTTGCATCCGAAGACCTCCGCCCCCACTTTTGTTGATATTTAGTCGGTCATTCGCACCTTACCCGCTTTTGGCAAACTATGGCCTTCTTGCAGCCAAACACCTCTGATCTCGCTTTTGATGATGTAAGGTTGGGCATTCAGACCTTGCTTCACCTGTTTTTCACCAAATATAGTCGGACATTCACACCCACTTGCATCCGAAGACCTCCGCCCCAAATTTTGTTGATATTTAGTCGGACATTCGCACCTTACCCGCTTTTGGCAAACTATGGCCTTCTTGCAGCCAAACACCTCTGATCTCGCTTTTGATGATGTAAGGTTGGGCATTCAGACCTTGCTTCACCTGCTTTTCACCAAATATAGTCGGACATTCACACCTTCTTGCAGCCGAACACTTCCGCTCCACCTTTTAGTGTTCTATCACACCTTTTTTTCACCGCATTTCATACATTATGGTTGGAAATTTTCAACCACTCTCATCCGAAGACCTCTCCTCCCGCTTTTGTTAATATATTTGAACTTTAGTCGGACATTCAAACCTTCTTGCAGCTGAACCACCTCCGCTCCCTGTTTTGATCATATATGGTCTGGCAATACTACCTTTTCTTACCCGTTTGTGAGTAATTATGGCTGGACATTCACACCTACTTGCAGCCGAACACAACCTCTCTCGCTTTTGATGATGTATGGACCGGCATTCTTACCTTTTCTAACACATTTTTCAGCAATTATGGTCGGAGATTCACACCTACTCACAGCCGAACAACTCCGCTCCCGCATTTGATGGTGTATAGTCGGGCATTCTCACCCTTTCTCATCAGCTTTTTGCAAATTATGATCTGACATTCACACCTACTTGCAGTCGAACAGCTCTGCTCCCGCTTTTGATTATGTATGGTTGGATATTCGAACCTTTTCTTAACTGCTTTTTACAAACTTTGGTTGGACGTTCACACCTTCTTGTAGCCGAACACATGCACTCCTGCTTTTGATGATGTATGGTTGGGCATTCGCACCTTTTTTTTTACCCATTTTTCAGGTATTATGGGTGGACATTCACACCTTCTTGCAGCTGAACACCTCCTCTCCCACTTATGATCATGTGTGGTTTGATTTTCGAAAATTTTCTTTCATGTTTTCTAGCAATTATTGATGGACATTTAGACCTTCTTGCAGCTGAACATCACCTCTCCCGATTTTGATTATGTATGGACCGGCATTTTTACCTTTTCTAACACATTTTTCAGCAATTATGGTTGGAGAATCACACCTACACACAGCCGAACAACTCCGCTACCGCATTTGATGGTGTATAGTCGGGCATTCTCACCCTTTCTCATCAGCTTTTTGCAAATTATGATCTGACATTCACACCTACTTGCAGTCGAACAGCTCTGCTCCCGCTTTTGATTATGTATGGTTGGATATTCGAACCTTTTCTTAACTGCTTTTTACAAACTTTGGTTGGACGTTCACACCTTCTTGTAGCCGAACACATGCACTCCTGCTTTTGATGATGTATGGTTGGGCATTCGCACCTTTTTTTTACCCATTTTTCAGGTATTATGGGTGGACATTCACACCTTCTTGCAGCTGAACACCTCCTCTCCCACTTATGATCATGTGTGGTTTGATTTTCGAAAATTTTCTTTCATGTTTTCTAGCAATTATTGATGGACATTTAGACCTTTTTGCAGCTGAACACCACCTCTCCCGATTTTGATTATGTATGGACCGGCATTTTTACCTTTTCGAACACATTTCTAAATTGAGAAAGGAAATTATTTTAGAGGAAGCACTAGAGTTTAGATCCCACATTTGTTGAAAGGCATTCATTTATTTCTTCACTTCTGATAAAAATGATAAGACTGACCTAAAGAATTGGAGGCCCATCACACTTTTAAACTTTGACTGTAAACTTTTTAGCAAGGTTTTAACGACACGGATGTCCTCTGTTTTAGAGGAGGTAATTCACCCAGACCAGGCTTGTGCCATCTCAGAGAGACAACTCACCGACAGCCTCGTACTGATTCGAGACATCATTGATTACGCTAGAGACAGAAACACCCGGCTTGTCATCTTAAATTTAGACTTTGAAAAAGCTTTTGATCGGGTCTCTCATCAATATCTCTTTCAGGTGTTGCAGCCATCGAATAGGGCCCGATTGTTCCTACTTGGTGAGATTTGCTTGGTTGAGACGCTTGCTCCCCCCCCTTGCTCCTCGGCTGACCAAGTAGGAACAATCGGGCCCTATTCGATGGCTGCCTTGTCTTTTACTCTGTGCAAAAGACAAGGCAGCCACAAACACCACGGGAACACCGTATTGAGGCTTTGTTCTGACCACTCATTCGGTGTCGTGTTTCTTTCAAGCAATTCTCCCGGTTAGCCCACACTCGGCTCGCTCCCAGAGCTGTGTTAAAGTCTACTTCGCATTCACTCTCTTTTCTCAGCAGACTCTTGGGATTTTATATATAAAATTTTATGTCCTTCATATTTACCATGTCTAGAAAGATTTAAACAAAAAAAAAAAACAACGTTGTACTTTGCAGTAAAAGAAAGAGCAAATCTAAAGTTTCAGGAATCCGAGAATAAGCTTACTTTCATGAGTTCTTCACGATTTCGGATTTTGCTATAAAATGAATTCCTTCACTCAAACTAAATTAAAACTGCTAAACCGCTAATCTGTTACATGTAAGGCAGATGTCAAATTCACCGAAATAGGATCTAAGGGTATTCGGCCAATCGAGCTGTAGCAGCTTTGGTAAAAGAGTATAAGTTGAAGAGTTTGTGAATAAAGGTGTGCGCACACATAGTGAGCTGTAGGAAAATAGGCAGGGAGCAATGCCGGCTGGGGTATATGTTCTTGTATGTTGTCTGACTGTTTGATTTGAATGTGTTGTGTAAGTGTCCTGTTGAATGTTACATGTTTGGGCTTTGACACTTCACTGTGGTTGTTAACTGTGTGGTGTGTCCTGAAATGTTATATGTTTGGGCTGTGTGACATGCTTAATGCTTGTCAGTAGCTACCCACTTATTCATATATAGCAACTGACAACATAAGAAGTCTGGACATACTTTGATAGTAGTTGTAGAAGTATCCTTATTGATAATAGATAAACTAATTCATAGTGATAGAACAGTAGATGAACAGGTGCCTGCACATGTCTCACGAAAATAAAATGGGTGTATGATTGCTGACGGCAGAGCAATACTGCCAAACTTATGAGTTCTTGTGGCAAACTTGATTCAGTGTCTTGACGTGTATACGCTGTTTCGCTGACTTGATTGTCACAAGAAACAAAGTGTGTTTGATTAGATCCGACCATTTTATTACGGGAGGATCAGTATGTATGGATTCTGATGTGACTGATAAACCCATTCGTATCGTAAGCATAATCTAATACGTGAGACAACGTCCTGGCACACAATCAAAAAAAAAAAGAGAGAGCGGTTTTGTGTCCCCACAGTCCATAATGTAGAAAAGAGAGAAAAAAGCCTTTCTGATTTAGTGTGTGTGCTCACAGTGCAGAGTGTAGAGAAAAGAGAGAAAAGAAAGCCGTTTTGGTGTCACGGGTGTTGTGACTTACACACACACATTTCTAAATTGAGAAAGGAAATTATTTTAGAGGAAGCACTAGAGTTTAGATCCCACATTTGTTGATAGGCATTCATTTATTTCTTCACTTCTGATGAAGTTTCAACAATAAACAACAAACTTTGTATTATGAGAAAGAACCAGACTCATTCTTCAGGAATCCGAAAATAAGCTCTATTTTACGAGTTATGCACGAATTCGGATTCTCCTATAAAACGAATTCCTTAACTCCAACCAAGTTAAGACTGCTTTGTCCTTCATATTTATTCATGTCTAATCAAGTTTCAACGATAAACAACGTTGTACTTTGTAGAATGAGAAAGAACTTCTTCAGCAATAAGCATCTCACGACATATGACGAAATACAGATTTTGCTATAAAATTAATTCCTTCTATCAGCCTGACTTAAAACTGTTTGTCCTCCTTATTTATCCACTTCAAATCAAGTTTCAACAATTAAAAAAATGTTGTAGTTTGAGAAAAAACAACTTAATCTTAAGCAATCATTATAAAAAGAGGGTAAGAAAAGGTGCAAATGCCAACCATACATCACTAAAAGGTGGAGCGGAAGTATTCGGCTGCAAGTAGGTGTGAATGTTCGACCATAATTTGTAAAAAGCGGGTAAGAAAAGGTTCGAATGCCCGACTATATATTAACAAAAGTGGGAGGAGAGGTCTTCGGATGAGAGTGGGTGAGAATTTCCAACCATAATCTATAAAATGCGGTGAAAAAAAAGGTGTGAATACCCCATAGAACACTAAAAGGTGAAGCGGAAGTGTTCGGCTGCAAGAAGGTGTGAATGTCCGACTATATTTGGTGAAAAGCAGGTGAAGCAAGGTCTGAATGCCCAACCTTACATCATCAAAAGCGAGATCAGAGGTGTTTGGCTGCAAGAAGGCCATAGTTTGCCAAAAGCGGGTAAGGTGCGAATGACCGATTATACACCATCAACAAAAGTGGGGGCGGAGGTGTTCAGCTGCAAGAAGGTCTGAATGTCCAACAATAATTGCTAGAAAACATGAAAGAGAATTTTTGAATATCAAACCGCACATGATCATAAGCGGCAGAGGAGGTGTGCAGCTGCAAGAAGGTGTGAGTGTCCAACCATAATTACTGAAAAATGGGTAAGAAAAGGTTTGAATGCCCAACCATGCATCATCAAAAGCAGGAGTGGATGTGTTCGGCTACAAGAAGGTTTGAATGTCCAACCATAGTTTGTAAAAAGCGGGTAAGAAAAGGTTCGAATGCCCGAACATACACCATCAAAAGCAGAAGCGGAGGTGTTTAGCTGAAAGAAGGTCTGAATGTCCATCAGTAATTGCTAGAAAACATGAAAGAAAATTTTCGAATATCAAACCACACATGATCATAAGTGGGAGAGGAGGTGTTCAGCTGCAAGAAGGTGTGAATGTCCACCCATAATTACTGAAAAATGGGTAAGAAAAGGTGCAAGTGCCAACCATACATCACTAAAAGGTGAAGCGTAAGTATTCGGCTGCAAGTAGGTGCGAATGCTTGACAATGTATGATCAAAAGAGGGAGCGGAGGTTTTCTGCTGCAAGGTCTGAATGTCCAACCATAATTTGTAAAAACCGGGGAAGAAAAGGCTCGAAAGCCCGACTATACACCATCAAAAGCGGGAGCGGAGGTGTTCGGCTGCAAGTAGGTGTGAATGTTCGACCAAAATTTGTAAAAAGCGGGTAAGAAAAGGTTCGAATGCCCGACTATATATTAACCAAAGCAGGAGGAGAGGTCTTCGGATAAGAGTGGGTGAGAATTTCCAACCATAATCTATAAAATGCGGTGAAAAAAAAGGTGTGAATACCCCATAGAACACTAAAAGGTGGAGCAGAAGTGTTCGGCTGCAAGAAGGTGTGACTGTTCGACTATATTTGGTGAAAAGCAGGTGAAGCAAGGTCTGAATGCCCAACCTTACATCATCAAAAACGAGATCAGAGGTGTTTGGCTGCAAGAAGGCCATAGTTTGCCAAAAGCGGGTAAGCTGCGAATGACCGACTAAATATCAACAAAAGTGGGGGCGGAGGTCTTCGGATGCAAGTGGGTGTGAATATCCCACCATACAAGTATGGTGGAGAGGAATCTGTGAATGGCCGACCATAGTAAAAAGCGGGTGAGAAAAGGTGCGAATGTCCAATCATACATGATCAAAACAGGGAGCGGAGGTGTTTGGCTGCGACAAGGTGTGTATGTCCACCCATAATTAATGAAAAGCGGGCAACAAGTAGGTTTGAATACCCATCATCAAAAGCAGGAGTTGATGTGTTCGGCTACAAGAAGGTTTGAATGTCTGACCATAGTTTGTAAAAAGCGGGTAAGAAAAGGTTCGAGTGCCCGAACATACACCATCAAAAGAGGGAGCGGAGGTGTTCCGCTGTAAGAAGGTGTGAATGTCCAACAATAGTTGGTAAAAAGCGGGTAAGAAAAGGTTAAAATACCCGACTGTACACAATCAATAGCGGGAGCGGAGTTGTTCGGCTACAAGAAGGTGTGAAAGTCCAACCATGGTTTGTAAAAAGCGGGTAAGAAAAGGTGCGAATGCCCGACAATGTATGATCAAAAGAGGGAGTGGAGGTTTTCGGCTGCAAGAAGGTCTGAATGTCCAACCATAATTTGTAAAAACCGGGGAAGAAAAGGCTCGAAAGCCCGACTATACACCATCAAAAGTGGGAGCGGAGGTGTTCAGCTTCAAGAAGGTCTGAATGTCCATCAATAATTGCTAGAAAACATGAAAGAAAATTTTCGAATATCAAACTGCACATGATCATAAGCAGGAGAGGAGGTGTTCAGCTGCAAGAAGGTGTGAATGTCTACCCATAATTACTGAAAAATGGGTAAGAAAAGGTGCGAATGCCTAACCATACATCATCAAAAGAGGGAGCGGAGGTGTTCCGCTGTAAGACGGTGTGAATGTCCGACCATAGATGGTAAAAAGCGGGTAAGAAAAGGTTAAATTACCCGACTGTACACAATCAAAAGAGGGAGCGGAGTTGTTCAGCTAAGAGAAGGTGTGAAAGTCCGACCTTGGTTTGTAAAAAGCGGGTAAGAAAAGGTTCGTATGCCCGAATATACACCATCAAAAGCGGAAGCGGAGGTGTTCGGCTGCAAGATATTGTGAACGTCCGACCAAAGTTTGTAAAAAGCAGTTAAGAAAAGGTTTGAATATCTAACCAAACATAAGAATGAGTCTTTTCCGCTGTAGAATGCCCGACTATAGACCATCAAATGCGGGAGTGGAGGTGTTCGGCTCTGAGTAGGTGTGAATGTCCGACCATAATTGCTGAAGAATGTGTTAGAAAAGGTAAGAATGCTGGACCATACATCATCAAAAGCGGTAGAGGTGGTGTTCGGCTGCAAAAAGGTGTGACTGTTCGACTAAAGTTTGTAAAAAGTGGGTAAGACAAGGTGCGAATGCCTGACAATGTATGATCAAAAGCGGGAACGGAGGTGTTCAGCTGCAAGAAGGTCTACATGTCCATCAATAATTGCTAGAAAACATGAAAGAAACTTTTCGAAAATCAAATCGCACATGATCATAAGTGGGATAGGAGGTGTTCAGCTAAAAGGTGTGAATGTCCACCCATAATTCCTGAAAAATGGGCAAAAAAAAGGTGTGAATGCCCAACCATACATCATCAAAAGCAGGAGTGGAAGTGTTTGGCTACAAGAAGGTGTGAACGTCCAACCAAAATATGTAAAAAGAAGTTAAGAAAAGGTTCGAATATCCAACCAAACATAATCAAAAGCGGGAGCAGAGCTGTTCGACTGTAAGTAGGTGTGAATGTCAGATCATAATTTGCAAAAAGCTCATGAGAAAGGGTGAGAATGCCCGACTATACATCATCAAATGCCGGAGCGGAGTTGTTCGGCTGTGAGTAGGTGTGAATGTCCAGCCATAATTACTCACAAACGGGTAAGAAAAGGTAGTATTGCCAGACCATATATGATCAAAACAGGGAGCGGAGGTGGTTCAGCTGCAAGAAGGTTTGAATGTCAAACTAAAGTTCAAATATATTAACAAAAGCGGGAGGAGAGGTCTTTGGATGAAAGTGGTTGAAAATTTCAAACCATAATGTATAAGATGCGGTGAAAAAAAAGGTGTGATAGAACACTAAAAGGTGGAGCGGAAGTGTTCGGCTGCAAGAAGGTGTGAATGTCCGACTATATTTGGTGAAAAGCAGGTGAAGCAAGGTCTGAATGCCCAACCTTACATCATCAAAAGCGAGATCAGAGTTGTTTGGCTGCAAGAAGGCAATAGTTTGCCAAAAGCGGGTAAGGTGCGAATGTCCGACTAAATATCAACAAAATTTGGGGCGGAGGTTTTCGGATGCAAGTGGGTGTGAATATCCCACCATACAAGTATGGTGGAGAGGAAGCTGTGAATAGCCGACCATAGTTTGGAAAAAGCGGGTAAGAAAAGGTTTGAATGCCCGAACATACACCATCAAAAGAGGGAGCGGAGGTGTTCCGCTGTACGAAGGTGTGAATGTCCGACCATACTTGGTAAAAAGCGGGTAAGAAAAGGTTAAAATACCCGACTGTACACAATCAATAGCGGGAGCGGATGTGTTCGGCTACAAGAAGGTGTGACAGTCCAACCATGGTTTGTAAAAAGCGGGTAAGAAAAGGTGCGAATGTCCGACAATGTATGATCAAAAGAGAGAGCGGAGGTTTTCGGATACACGAAGGTTTGAATGTCCTACCATAGTTTGTAAATAGCGGGTAAGAAAAGGTTCGAATGCCCGACTATACACCATAAAAAGCGGGAGCGGAGGTGTTCCGCTGTAAGACGGTGTGAATGTCCGACCATAGTTGGTAAAAAGCGGGTAAGAAAAGGTTAAAATACCCGACTGTACACAATCAATAGCGGGAGCGGAGTTGTTCGGCTACAAGAAGGTGTGAAAGTCCGACCATGGTTTGTAAAAAGCAGTTAAGAAAAGGTTCGAATATCCAACCAAACATAATCAAAAGCGGGAGCAGAGCTGTTCGACTGCAAGTAGGTGTGAATGTCCAGCCATAATTACTCACAAACGGGGGAAGAAAAGGTAGTATTGCCAGACCATACATGATCAAAACAGGGAGCGGAGGTTCAGCTGCAAGGTGTGAATGTCTGACTATAGTTTGTAAAAAGCGGGTAAGACAAGGTGCGAATGCCCAACAATGTATGATCAAAAGAGAGAGCGGAGGTGTTCGGCTGCAAGGTCTGAATGTCCAACCATAATTTGTAAAAACCGGGTAAGAAAAGGCTCGAAAGCCCGACTATACATCATCAAAAGCGGGAGCGGAGGTGTTCAGCTGCAAGAAGGTGTGAATGTTCGACTAAAGTTTGTAAAAAGCTGGTAAGACAAGGAGCGATGTCCCGACATTGTATGATCAAAAGCGGGAGCGGAGGTGTCCAGCTGTGAGTAGGTGTGAATGTCCGACCATAATTGCTGAAAAATGTGTTAGAAAAGGTAAGAATACTGGACCATACATCATCAAAAGCGGGAGAGGTGGTGTTCGGCTGCAAGAAGGTGTGAAAGTCCGACAATGGTTTGTAAAAAGCGGGTAAAAAAAAGGTTTGAATGCCCGAATATACATCATCAAAAGCGGAAGCGGAGGTGTTCGGATGCAAGAAGGTGTGAACGTCCGACCAAAGTTTGTAAAAAGCAGTGAAAAGCGAGAAAAAGCATTTCGTGAGTTCTGCATGATTTGGGATTTTGCTTATAAAATGCATTACTTCACTCAAACTATGTTAAAACTGATTTGTCCTTCATATTTACCATGTCTAGAAATATTTAAACAAAAAAACAACGTTATACTGCAGTAAAAGAAAGAGCAAATCTAAAGTTTCAGGAATCCGAGTATAAGCCTGCTTTCATGAGTTCTGCACGATTTCGGATTTTGCTATAAAATGAATTGCTTTGCTCAAACCAAGTTAAAACTTCTTTGTCCTTCCATATTCATCAATGTCTAGATCGACTTCAACAAAGAAAAACATTGGACTTTGCAGTAGAAGAAATTGAAATCCATCTACACATTGATAAATATGAAGGACAAAGCAGTTCCCACTTGCCCATAAGAAAATAAGCTTATTCTCGGATTCCTGATCCTTCAGTGTTGCTCTTTCTTCTACTGCAAAATACAATGTTGTTCTTTGTTGAAGTCGATCTAGACATTGATAAACATGAAGGAAAAAGCAGTTTTAACTTGGTTTGAGTGAATGAATTCATTTTATACATAAAATCCGAAATCGTGCAGAACTCATGAAAATAAGCTTATTCTCGGATTCCTAAAACTTTTGATTGGCTCTTTCTTTTACTGCAAAGTACAACGTTGTTTTTTTGTTTAAATCTATCGAGACATTGATAAATATGAAGGTAAAAGCCGTTTTAACATAGTTTGAGTGAAGGAATTGATTTTATAGATAAAATCCCAAATCATGCAGAACTCCTCAAAAGGGGCGTATGGCTTAATCACAAGTGTGGTTCTTTCTCATTCAGGGTAGTATGAGGAAGTTTATGCTTGAAATATATGTAAAATGGGTAAATATGAAATACAAAGCAGTGTTAACTTAGTTTGAGTGAAGGAATTCATTTTATACATAAAATCCCAAATCATGCAGAACGTATGAAAAGAAGCTTATTCTCGGATTCCTGATCCTTCAGTTTTGCTCTTTCTTCTACTGCAAAATACAATGTTGTTCTTTGTTGAAGTCGATCTAGACATTGATAAATATGAAGGAAAAAGCAGTTTTAACTTGGTTTGAGTGAATGAATTCATTTTATACATAAAATCCGAAATCGTGCAGAACTCATGAAAATAAGCTTATTCTCGGATTCCTAAAACTTTTGATTTTCTCTTTCTTTTATTGCAAAGTACAACGTTGTTTTTTGTTTAAATCTATCGAGACATTGATAAATATGAAGGTAAAAGCCGTTTTAACATAGTTTGAGTGAAGGAATTAATTTTATAGATAAAATCCCAAATCATGCGGAACTCCTCAAAAGGGAGGTATGGCTTAATCACAAGTGTGGCTCTTTCTCATTCAGGGTAATATGAGGAAGTTTATGCTTGAAATATATGTAGAAATGGGTACATATGAAGGACAAAGCAGTGTTAACTTAGTTTGCGTGAAGAAATTCATTTTATACATAAAATCCGAAATCGTGCAGAACTCATGAAAATAAGCTTATTCTCGGATTCCTAAAACTTTTGATTTGCACTTTCTTTTACTGCAAAGTACAACGTTGTTTTTTGTTGAAATCTATCTAGACATTGATAAATACCAGCCGAAACTCTGCTGCCGCTTTTGATAATTTATGGTTGGGCATTCTTACCTTTTCTTACCCGCTTTTTACAAATTATGAACTTACATTCACACCTACTTGCAGTCGAACACCTTCTCATGTGCGGTTGGGCTTTCGCACCTTTTCTTACCCATTTTTCAGTAATTATGGGTGGACATTCAGACCTTCTTGCAGCCGAAAACCTCCGCTCCTCTTTTGATCATACATTGTCGGGCATTCACACCTTGTCTTACCCGCTTTTTACAAACTTTAGTCGGACATTCAAACCTTCTTGCAGCTGAACCACCTCCGCTCCCTGTTTTGATCATATATGGTCTGGCAATAGTACCTTTTCTTACCCGTTTGTGAGTAATTATGGCTGGACATTCACACCTTCTTGCAGCCGAACACAACCTCTCCCGCTTTTGATGATATATGGTCCGGCATTCTAGTCTTTTCTAACACATTTTTCAGCAATTATGGTCGGACATTCACACCTACTCACAGACGAACACCTCCGCTCCCACATTTGATAGTGTATAGTCGGGCATTCTCACCCTTTCTCATCAGCTTTTTGCAAATTATGATCTGATATTCACACCTACTTGCAGTCGAACAGCCCTGCTCCCGCTTTTGATTATGTTTGGTTAGATATTCGAACCTTTTCTTAACTGCTTTTTACAAACTTTGGTCGGACGTTCACAATATCTTGCAGCCGAACACCTCCGCTTCCGCTTTTGATGGTGTATAGTCGGGCATTCGAGCCTTTTCTTACCCACCTATTACTTACTATGGTTGGACATTCAAACCTTCTTGTAGCCGAACACATCCGCTCCTGCTTTTGATGATGTATGATTTGGCATTTGCACCTTTTCTTACCCATTTTTCAGTAATTATTGGTCGGACATTCAGACCTGCTTGCACCTGAACACCTCTGCTCCCGCTTTTGATGGTGTATAGTCGGGCTTTCGAGCCTTTTCTTCCCCGATTTTTACAAATTATGGTTGGACATTCAGACCTTGCAGCCGAAAACCTCCGCTCCCTCTTTTGATCATACATTGTCGGGCATTTGCCCCTTGTCTTACACGGTTTTTACAAACTTTAGTCAGACATTCACACCTTGCAGCTGAACCACCTCCATTCCCTGTTTTGATCATGTGTGGTCTGGAAATACTACCTTTTCTTCCCCCGTTTGTGAGTAATTATGGCTGGACATTCACACCTACTTGCAGCCGAAAAACCACCTCTCCCGCTTTTGATGATGTATTGTCCGGCATTCTAGTCTTTTCTATCACATTTTTCAGCAATTATGATCTGACATTCACACCTACTTGCAGTCGAACAGCTCTGCTCCCGCTTTTGATTATGTTCGGTTGGATATTCAAACCTTTTCTTAACTGCTTTTTACCAACTTTGGTCGGACGTTCACACCTTCTTGCAGACGAACACCCCCGCTTCCGCTTTTGATGGTATATATTCGGGTATTCGAACCTTCTCTTACCCGCTTTTTACAAACCATGGTTGGACTTTCATACCTTCTTGTAGCTGAACAACTCCACTCCTGCTTTTGATGATTTATGGTTGGACATTCGCATCTTTTCCTACCCATTTTTCAGCAATTATGGTTGGAGAATCACACCTACTCACAGCCGAACAACTCCGCTACCGCATTTGATGGTGTATAGTCGGGATTTCTCACCCTGTCTCATCAGCTTTTTGCAAATTATTCTCTGACATTCACACCTACTTGCAGTCGAACAGCTCTGCTCCCGCTTTTGATTATGTTTGGTTAGATATTCGAACCTTTTCTTAACTGCTTTTTTACAAACTTTGGTCGGACGTTCACACCTTCTTGCAGCTGAACACCTCCGCTCCCTCTTTTGTTGGTGTATGTTCGGGCTTTCGAAACTTTTCTTACCCGCTTTTTACAAACCAGGGTCGGACTTTCACACCTTTTAGTAGCCGAACAACTCCGCTCCCGCTATTGATTGTGTACAGTCGGGTATTTTAACCTTTTCTTACCCGCTTTTTAGCAACTATGGTCGGACATTCACACCTTTGTACAGCGGAACACCTCCGCTCCCTCTTTTGATGGTGTATGTTCGGGTATTCAAACCTTTTCTTACCCGCTTTTTCCAAACTATGGTCGGCTATTCACAGCTTCCTCTCCACCATACTTGTATGGTTGGATATTCACACCCACTTGCATCCGAAGACCTCTGCCCCAAATTTTGTTGATATTTAGTCGGACATTCGCACCTTACCCGCTTTTGGCAAACTATGGCCTTCTTGCAGCCAAACACCTCTGATCTCGCTTTTGATGATGTAAGGTTGGGCATTCAGACCTTGCTTCACCTGCTTTTCACCAAATATAGTCGGATATTCACACCTTCTTGCAGCCGAACACTTCCGCTCCACCTTTTAGTGTTCTATCACACCTTTTTTTTCACCGCATTTTATACATTATGGTTGGAAATTTTCAACCACTCTCATCCGAAGACCTCTCCTCCCGCTTTCTTAATATATTTGAACTTTAGTCGGACATTCAAACCTTCTTGCAGCTGAACCACCTCCGCTCCCTGTTTTGATCATATATGGTCTGGCAATACTACCTTTTCTTACCCGTTTGTGAGTAATTATGGCTGGACATTCACACCTACTTGCAGCCGAACACAACCTCTCTCGCTTTTGATGATGTATGGACCGGCATTTTTACCTATTCTAACACATTTTTCAGCAATTATGGTCGGAGATTCACACCTACTCACAGCCGAACAACTCCGCTCCCGCATTTGATGATGTATAGTCGGGCATTCTCACCCTTTCTCATGAGCTTTTTGCAAATTATGATCTGACATTCACACCTACTTCCAGTCGAACAGCTCTGCTCCCGCTTTTGATTATGTTTGGTTAGATATTCGAACCTTTTCTTAACTGCTTTTTACAAACTTTGGTCGGACGTTCACAATATCTTGCAGCCGAACACCTCCGCTTCCGCTTTTGATGGTGTATATTCGGGCATACGAACCTTTTCTTACCCGCTTTTTACAAACCAAGGTCGGACTTTCACACCTTCTCTTAGCTGAACAACTCCGTTCCCTCTTTTGATTGTGTACAGTCGGGTAATTTAACCTTTTCTTACCCGCTTTTTACCATCTATGGTCGGACATTCACACCGTCTTACAGCGGAACACCTCCGCTCCCTCTTTTGATGATGTATGGTTAGGCATTCGCACCTTTTCTTACCCATTTTTCAGTAATTATGGGTAGACATTCACACCTTCTTGCAGCTGAACACCTCCTCTCCCGCTTATGATCATGTGCAGTTTGATATTCGAAAATTTTCTTTCATGTTTTCTAGCAATTATTGATGGACATTCAGACCGTCTTGCAGCTGAACACCTCCGCTCCCACTTTTGATGGTGTATAGTCGGGCTTTCGAGCCTTTTCTTCCCCGGTTTTTACAAATTATGGTTGGACATTCAGACCTTCTTGCAGCCGAAAACCTCCACTCCCCTCTTTTGATCATACATTGTCGGGCATTCGCACCTTTTCTTACCCGCTTTTTACAAACCATGGTCGGACTTTCACACCTTTTAGGAGCCGAACAACTCCGCTCCCGCTATTGATTGTGTACAGTCGGGTATTTTAACCTTTTCTTACCCGCTTTTTACCAACTATGGTTGGACATTCACACCTTCTTACAGCAGAACACCTCCGCTCCCTGTTTTGATTATGTATGGTTTGACATTCGAACCTTCTCTCACCCGCCTTTTACTATGGTCGGCCATTCACAGCTTCCTCTCCACCATACTTGTATGGTGGGATATTCACACCCACTTGCATCCGAAGACCTCCGCCCCCCACTTTTGTTGATATTTAATCGGTCATTCGCACCTTACCCGCTTTTGGCAAACTATGGCCTTCTTGCAGCCAAACACCTCTGATCTCGCTTTTGATGATGTAAGGTTGGGCATTCAGACCTTGCTTCACCTGCTTTTCACCAAATATAGTCGGACATTCACACCCACTTGCATCCGAAGACCTCCGCCCCAAATTTTGTTGATATTTAGTCGGACATTCGCACCTTACCCGCTTTTGGCAAACTATGGCCTTCTTGCAGCCAAACACCTCTGATCTCGCTTTTGATGATGTAAGGTTGGGCATTCAGACCTTGCTTCACCTGCTTTTCACCAAATATAGTCGGACATTCACACCTTCTTGCAGCCGAACACTTCCGCTCCACCTTTTAGTGTTCTATCACAACTTTTTTTCACCGCATTTTATACATTATGGTTGGAAATTTTCAACCACTCTCATCCGAAGACCTCTCCTCCCGCTTTTGTTAATATATTTGAACTTTAGTCGGACATTCAAACCTTCTTGCAGCTGAACCACCTCCGCTCCCTGTTTTGATCATATATGGTCTGGCAATACTACCTTTTCTTACCCGTTTGTGAGTAATTATGGCTGGACATTCACACCTACTTGCAGCCGAACACAACCTCTCTCGCTTTTGATGATGTATGGACCGGCATTCTTACCTTTTCTAACACATTTTTCAGCAATTATGGTCGGAGATTCACACCTACTCACAGCCGAACAACTCCGCTCCCGCATTTGATGGTGTATAGTCGGGCATTCTCACCCTTTCTCATCAGCTTTTTGCAAATTATGATCTGACATTCACACCTACTTGCAGTCGAACAGCTCCGCTCCCGCTTTTGATTATGTATGGTTGCATATTCGAACCTTTTCTTAACTGCTTTTTACAAACTTTGGTTGGACGTTCACACCTTCTTGTAGCCGAACACATGCACTCCTGCTTTTGATGATGTATGGTTGGGCATTCGCACCTTTTTTTTTACCCATTTTTCAGGTATTATGGGTGGACATTCACACCTACTTGCAGCTGAACACCACCTCTCCCGATTTTGATTATGTATGGACCGGCATTTTTACCTTGTCTAACACATTTTTCAGCAATTATGGTTGGAGATTCACACCTACTCACAGCCGAACAACTCCGCTACCGCATTTGATGGTGTATAGTCGGGCATTCTCACCCTTTCTCATCAGCTTTTTGCAAATTATGATCTGACATTCACACCTACTTGCAGTCGAACAGCTCTGCTCCCGCTTTTGATTATGTATGGTTGGATATTCGAACCTTTTCTTAACTGCTTTTTACAAACTTTGGTTGGACGTTCACACCTTCTTGTAGCCGAACACATGCACTCCTGCTTTTGATGATGTATGGTTGGGCATTCGCACCTTTTTTTTACCCATTTTTCAGGTATTATGGGTGGACATTCACACCTTCTTGCAGCTGAACACCTCCTCTCCCACTTATGATCATGTGTGGTTTGATTTTCGAAAATTTTCTTTCATGTTTTCTAGCAATTATTGATGGACATTTAGACCTTCTTGCAGCTGAACATCACCTCTCCCGATTTTGATTATGTATGGACCGGCATTTTTACCTTTTCTAACACATTTTTCAGCAATTATGGTTGGAGATTCACACCTACTCACAGCCGAACAACTCCGCTACTGCATTTGATGGTGTATAGTCGGGCATTCTCACCCTTTCTCATCAGCTTTTTGCAAATTATGATCTGACATTCACACCTACTTCCAGTCGAACAGCTCTGCTCCCGCTTTTGATTATGTTTGGTTAGATATTCGAACCTTTTCTTAACTGCTTTTTACAAACTTTGGTCGGACGTTCACAATATCTTGCAGCCGAACACCTCCGCTTCCGCTTTTGATGGTGTATATTCGGGCATACGAACCTTTTCTTACCCGCTTTTTACAAACCAAGGTCGGACTTTCACACCTTCTCTTAGCTGAACAACTCCGCTCCCTCTTTTGATTGTGTACAGTCGGGTAATTTAACCTTTTCTTACCCGCTTTTTACCATCTATGGTCGGACATTCACACCGTCTTACAGCGGAACACCTCCGCTCCCTCTTTTGATGATGTATGGTTAGGCATTCGCACCTTTTCTTACCCATTTTTCAGTAATTATGGGTAGACATTCACACCTTCTTGCAGCTGAACACCTCCTCTCCCGCTTATGATCATGTGCAGTTTGATATTCGAAAATTTTCTTTCATGTTTTCTAGCAATTATTGATGGACATTCAGACCGTCTTGCAGCTGAACACCTCCGCTCCCACTTTTGATGGTGTATAGTCGGGCTTTCGAGCCTTTTCTTCCCCGGTTTTTACAAATTATGGTTGGACATTCAGACCTTCTTGCAGCCGAAAACCTCCACTCCCTCTTTTGATCATACATTATCGGGCATTCGCACCTTTTCTTACCCGCTTTTTACAAACCATGGTCGGACTTTCACACCTTTTAGTAGCCGAACAACTCCGCTCCCCGCTATTGATTGTGTACAGTCGGGTATTTTAACCTTTTCTTACCCGCTTTTTACCAACTATGGTTGGACATTCACACCTTCTTACAGCAGAACACCTCCGCTCCCTGTTTTGATTATGTATGGTTTGACATTCGCACCTTCTCTCACCCGCCTTTTACTATGGTCGGCCATTCACAGCTTCCTCTCCACCATACTTGTATGGTGGGATATTCACACCCACTTGCATCCGAAGAGCTCCGCTTCCGCTTTTGATGGGAACTGACAACATAAGAAGTCCGGACATACTTTGATAGTATATGAATAAGTGGGTAGCTACTGACAAGCATTAAGCATGTCACACAGCCCAAACATATAACATTTCAGGACACACCACACAGTTAACAACCACAGTGAAGCGTGTCAAAGCCCAAACATGTAACATTCAACAGGACACTTACACAACACATTCAAATCAAACAGTCAGACAACATACAAGAACATATACCCCAGCCGGCATTGCTCCCTGCCTATTTTCGTACAGCACACTATGTGTGCGCTTACCTTTATTCACAAACTCTTCAACTTATACTCTTTTACCGAAGCTGCTACAGCTCGATTGGCCGAATACCCTTTGATCCTATTTCGGTGAATTTGACATCTGCCTTACATATAACAGATTAGCGGTTTAGCAGTTTTAATTTAGTTTGAGTGAAGGAATTCATTTTATAGCAAAATCCGAAATCGTGAAGAACTCATGAAAGTAAGCTTATTCTCGGATTCCTGAAACTTTAGATTTGCTCTTTCTTTTACTGCAAAGTACAACGTTGTTTTTTTTGTTTAAATCTTTCTAGACATGGTAAATATTAAGGACAAAGCAGTTTTCACATAGTTTGAGTGAAGGAATTCATTTTATAGATAAAATCCCAAGAGTCTGCTGAGAAAAGAGAGTGAATGCGAAGTAGACTTTAACACGGCTATGGGAGCGAGCCGAGTGTGGGCTAACCAGGAGAATTGCTTGAAAGAAACGCGACCCCGAATGAGCGGTCAGAAAAAAGCCTCAATACGGGATTCTCGTGGTGTTTTTGTTGCTGCCTTGTCTTTTGCACAGAGTAAAAGACAAGGCAGCCATCGAATAGGGCCCGATTGTTCCTACTTGGTCAGCCGAGGAGCAAGGGGGGGGGGAGCAAGCGTCTCAACCAAGCAAAGCTCACCATGGGGAAGGTGGCTATGCCAACAAGCCTCATGCCCTGCTCCCGCAGTGACGGATAATCGTACTCTGGTTTCTCTTCATAACGTACAAGTCTTTCGCCTTTTACTAAAGATTTCTGTGGAGAGCAGCACTAATGAGTTGTTTCTATTTTTGGCAGGCTTTACCTTTGCGGGTGAAGCCCTTTCTGTCTGTGCAAAAGAAATCTTGTTACTGTGCAGAGTGACTTCTCTGAGTAGAGTCGCCTTACTTGTTGCGACTGTGCCGATGTTCGAAGCTGGAGTGCAAAGTTGTTGCTTGAATGGTGCTTGCTGGAGCGTGCGGGAGTGCAAAGTTATACCATTTAAAAGGGCTGAAGAGTGCTCAGTGCAGCGGGTGGGCGACACTCTGGCCACCTTGAAAACCGAGGTTACATCCACTACCAGGGGCAGCCCAAGTTCTGCCGCAAGTGTGGTGACCATGGGCACCTGGTTGAGGCTTGTACCAAGGTGTTATGTGGGAAGAGCAGAGAAATTGGGCAAACTTTTGGAGAGTGTCCAAATGGCAGGAAATGTAATCTCTGTGGAGAATTAAATCACCTCTTCAGAGATTGCCCTAAATCTTTTGCCAACAAATTAAAGACGGTAAAGCCACAGTCAAGCCAACAAAGAGAAGGACCAAAGGTGGCAGTTGGTGAACAAAGTGAAGAGGTTGACCCAATAAATTCAAACTTCCCGCCAAAAGCTTGGATTGGAAGTGAGGAGCAAAAAGGGGAGGGGCCTGTAGAGGCCTCACCACTCAGTGTTGAAGTCTGTGAGAATTCACAGGCAGAGGGTGGAGCTACGCTAAATGAGGAGGAAGAGCAGACAGGTGAGTCTAGTGAAGATACTCACCTCCCCGAAGGTCAACAGAAGGTCAATTTGTTGATAGGCATTCATTTATTTCTTCACTTCTGATGAAGTTTCAACAATAAACAACAAACTTTGTATTATTAGAAAGAACCAGAATCATTCTTCAGGAATCCGAAAATAAGCTCTATTTTATGAGTTA